>NC_048226.1:35381512-35492618 GCF_002007445.2 Ailuropoda melanoleuca
CAGGGGCGGGGAGTGAAGGGAATGAAGGTGTTTGTTGATTGCTATACTTAGGTCACTATGACCGAAGCAGACACTGCTATTTGCTACCCACTATATACTTTCCTCTTTGTTCTTTCAGTAATAACATCCCCATATGTTTTGGCAGGACACATGGCCACCTAGTTAGAGAACATGTTTCTCAGCCTCCTTTGAAACTATGTGTGGCCAGTTCTTCAGCAATGCAATGTGAGTGGAAGTAACACATGCAACTTCTGCATTGCTTTAAACACGTGCTTACCTCTGCTCGCTCTGTCCTTTCCCCACCTGCTGAAATGTGGATAGAGTGCTGGTGATCCCTGCTTCATCCATGGTACTCTAGCAGCCTTTCCAACAAGGAGTTCCAGGAAGGAATTAAGCCCCAGGGTCCTTGAGCATCCATTGGATATAATGCATTAAGTTCCCTCGTATGCATCTAGAATGGTACTGTGGCATCTGGAAGGGTTGTGCATCATGCTTGGGAGAATTGAGAAAGGTTATTGGGGGTATAGCCAGGTGAAAGCAATCTGGACCCCTGGATCACCATGTGGGGCAGAGAGCTTGTCTGTCTGGAATCTTCTGCCAGCTCTGGACTTTGTCACCTAATGACTGCAGCCTTGGGCTTCACTGTTAGCGCGGCTTAGCTAGTAAATGCTCAAGCCTGTAACTAGGGTCTGAGATGAACTCTTCTTGATGAGCACCGTTGACTGGGAGTGGGGAAGGCTGGTGCTTATCAAATTTGAGTGCCATGCCTGGCAGGCAAAATAATACCTGTTACAAGCACTTACCTAGCAGCAGAGCAGAAAAAGCTAGGTTTGCCCTTTCAAAAGTCTGCGATTGGAGCGAAAGTGATCATTTTTCCCCTTTACCATTACCTTTCCAGCTCAGCACATCACACTCTTCTTGTACGTGATATGATTTTTTTAATATAAACATTTCTTGGGGCACCAGGTTGGCTCACTCGGTTAAACGTCTGCCTTCGCCTCAGGTCATGATCCCGGGGTCCTGGGATCGAGCCCCGAGTCGGGCTCCCTGTTCAGTGGGGAGTCTGCTTCTCCCTCTCCCTCTGCCTGCTGCCCCCCCCACTTGCACTCTCTCTCTCTGTCAAATAAATAAAAATCTTAAAAAAAAAAACCCAAACTCCATTTCTTGCTAGTCAGTGAAGATGACAATATGATTATCTAAGTCCCAGATTATCTCATGAGAAGATATTAACTCACATTTATTTATTTCCTCTTAGATGGCAGTGTGCATGTATAAACATGAAACTATATTTAGTAAATCATATTACCCAATATATTACATTTTTTCAATTTGGTTTTTCTGTAGTTTGAGTTAAAGATTCCACTGTGGTTTGCTAGTGTCATACATTTTCCTCTCCCTGGACACCACTGAAAATTGTCTTGAACAGCTCTCATTGTAGGGAGTGACATGTGGGGTGCAGTCATCTGCTTGCTAGGCTTCCTTTATGTCATGCTTGTGTTTTGCTCTCCTCTGGAGACTCCTGCCACTGGCTCTAGCACCTGTGTGATGCGCAGCCTGAAACTCAAGCTAGGGTTTGTTTTTGTTTTTGTTTTTGTTTTGCAAAACCAGCTTGCAGAAAAGTGAGTGCCAAGACACTTACGAGAGATGGAGCTGCCTTTAATTCCAAGTGCATGGCCAAGCGTGGTCACCTCCACAAGTGGCCAGGGGCCTCATGCATGGGAAACGAACATGGCCTGGGACACACATGGGAAACGGGAGGAAGGACTTTTCTTTAAGAGGCTATTTTGAGGGGGAGACTGGAATATAATTCTGAACATGGTACGACATTGTGTGTTTGTGCCCAAGCCTCTGGATGGAATTGTTTCATTTTCATCCTCCTTTTTGTTGCATAAATGGTGTGCCCATTGTAGAAAAATAAGAAAATTCAGAGAAACAAACCAATAAAATAAAATAAATAATTGAAAACCTTACTACCGGAGATGACCAGTGTATAAAATTTTGACTTTATGTCCTTTTAGAATGTTGCTTGTGCAAATACAATGTTCGAAAGCAGTGTTCTGGTTTGTAACCTGCTTTCTCCACTCTCTTTCAAATAATGTAAGACTAATATATTTTAATAAATCCAAGAGGTCCATTTTTTAGTGTTGTCTTAAAGACATAGAAGCTGTGAACTGGGAGTACAGTTTCCATTCTGTCCTTGTGTTTCTTTTCTTTTCTTTTTTAAGATTTTATTTATTTATTTGAGAGAAAGAGAGAGAGAGCATGAATGGAGAGGCAGAGGGAGAGGGAGAAGCAGACTCCCCGCTGAGCAGGGAGCCCTCCTCAGGGGCCCCATCCCAGGACCCTGGGATTACCACCCAGGCCAAAGGCAGATGCTTAACCAACTGAGCCACCCAGGTGCCCCAAGTCCTTGTGTTTCTTGATGGATAGCAACAGGAATCTAACACATGACCCACAGTTATACTCTGGAAAGCCCCTTCCTCTTTCATTTTATTTTGTTTCGTTTGCACCCAGAGCTGCAGAAAGTACTTTCTGTGCCAAGCGCCCAATGTCTCCTTCATCCCCAGAGCTACTTTGTCCCATCCCCCTTTCCATTTTGTTATGTCAAGCCATTTGTTTTCTCGAGTTCTCCCCCTCATATTGCCTCTTCCGTCTGGTGCCCTTATTAATCCACTGCTCTCCAGAGTCTGCATGAGCAAAAGTGAGGGCCCTTGCCAGGGCGGCTAGGGTGCCCTACTGAGGCCCAGAGGAGGGAGGGCAAGGACACCATCTCCTTAGTAAGTGGGGATGGGTAGGAAAGGAGAAAAAAAGGTAAATACCCAGGAATTAATAAAGCTATCACTGCAACATTAATGTAACAATTTTCCATGACAAACAGTCAATGTACATTTATATTGTCACTTTTAATGACTGGATGGTACATCGTTCCACATATAGGTGTTGTCTATATATTTGTTCTATTCTCTATTTTTGAATATTTAATTTGTTTAAAACTTTTACTAAAAATATTTTATTTATTTATTTGAGAGAGAGTGAAAGAGCACAAGCAGGATGGGTTGGGGGGAGCGCCAGAGGGAGAGGGAGAAGCAGGCTCCGTACTGAGCAGGGAGCCCAATGTGGGGCTCGATCCCAGGACTCTGAGATCATGACCTGAGCTGAAAGCAGACGCTTAACCAACTGAGCCACCCAGGCACCCCTCAGACTTATTCATTAATGTAAAAACTCTGCTCTGAACATCCTTGTACATATATCTTGGAGTATTTTCCAAATTATTTACTCAGAACAAGTTCTATGAAATGAGATCGCTGAGCCCAAATGTATGCAATTAATGACAATTTCGCCTTATTGCTCTTCAGAGAGGTTTGCTGATTTATCTTTCATTAATGATGTACGAGATATTCCTGACCTCGCAATTATGCCAGCAGAGTTTCTAACATTCTTTTTAAGTTTGCACATTCAGTGGGCATAAATAGTATTTTCTTTTTATTTCATTTATTTAATCACTAGCGAATTTGAATTTTTTTTATCATTATTGACCACTCCATGTCCGATTTTTGGAATTACGAATTTATTTCCTATTGGGGCTGAATTGTAACTTAACATTTGGCAATGTAGAATAAGGTTTTGGAGTTGGAAAATGTTTTCAAGATATGATTAGCCACAACCAATCATGGTGAAATTTCCTCAATTGTGATCTTTTCCTTGACTTCCTTTTCAATGGTCTGTCTCTGTACCTCACAAAGGAAAACAAAACAAAACAAAAGCACCAGCAGAATGAAATAAATCTACCCACTAATTTCAATAAGTCAACCTTCTCCACAGGGTTTGTAATGGGACCATATTTATCTGGTCATCTAAAGATCGAGGGCCTATTGTCATTAAGGAAAAGAGGTAATTTGATGGGTTAGCCAACCTGAAAGGTGGAAAGTTCACATGTCCCAGCCAAATTAGTAACAGCAGCACAGTACAGAGCCAGGTCCTGTGCAGTGGCAGGTAAGGAGAGTTGGTGTGAGGAAGGGTAAATGCATTTTCTAAAGCCCCAGAGGAAGGGTGATGTCAGCTCTCAGGCCTGCACCAGCATCCTCCTCATGAAAAAACAAAAACAAAAACAAAACAAAAGAAAATCTAAAGAGCAAAGAAGAAAGGACAGGATAGCTACGGTCAATAAAGGTGGCAGAACATGTTCAACTATTTCTTTCCAGCATAAATAAGAGGATGATTTACTGATAATGAGGAAAGTTATGCTTATGGCCAATGTGGTGATAGCCCAAAGAGATCACGTTTTTAAAAAATTCTTTGCTCTAGTTATTACACTTAGTGCCCTTTATTCTTTCCCTTGTCCATCTAAACCCAGTCATCCTAGGAGCTTGGTGTCACTTCACTCCCCTCTTCCTCCAAGAAGACCTCCAGGCAAGCCAGGCTCATAGGAGATTGCTTTAGCATTTAGAGCCTGTCCCACCCAGCTTAGCATTGGTTATCTTACTTCTTCTCCTGCCTTTTCTTTTTTTTAAAAAAAGATTTTGTTTATTCATTTGAGAGAGAGAGCATGAGCAGAGGGGAGAGGCTGAGGAAAAGGGAGAAGCAGACTCCCTGCTGAGCAGAGAGCCCGACACGGGGCTCGATCCCAGGACCCCGAGATCATGATCTGAGCCTAAGGCAGATGCTTAACAATCTGAGCTACCCAGGTGCCCCTTCTCCTGCTTTCTTAACATTTTTATATATTATTCTTATTCATGTCTTGTGATAGATTGTTAACTCCCCTATATCAACAGTTTTATCCCCAGCAAAACGCTGGGCACATAGTAGAGGTGATCATAAGCATGAATTCCTTTCACTGATGATTGCTTACAACAGCTGCACAGAAAGATTCGACTAATGTTCATTGACTAACCATTAAGTGCTCAGTGCTTCCACATAAGAGATCTTATTTAAATCTTACCAGCCACCCTGCCCTGTAGGAGATATTGACCCATTTTTTCAGATAAGAAAACTGAGGCCAAGGAGAGTTAAGCAATTTTGCAAGCTTCCTCTGCTCGTTGGGCTGGGACTTGAATTCCAGTTTCCCAGCTTCAAAACTGGGGCTCTTTTCACAGTGTCCCCCTCCTGGGTTTCGCTCAACACAAGCTGATGGTAGGTGGGAGAGCTTTGCACACAGAACTGTCATCACTGACAAGCTTATTGAGGGACACTGAGAGAAGGAAATAATGATTATGTTTGTAGCTCTCACTAACCAAGCCCCAGGGTGCCTATGTTCTTGGGCAAGGACTGATTTTTAAAAGCAAACCACACAACTTTAGAGAGGCAGCCTTGCCACTGAAGCCAAAATTGATGACTTTTGAGGAAGAAAACTAACGTATTTGTGGCTGTCTTCTGCTGGCAAAATAGCCAAGCAGTAAATTCAGAGGCTACAAATGCAAATTGTTTGTTATAAAAAAAATGTAGTACTTAATGCATTAAGGGCTTTTTAGCATGTCTACAGAACTTGGCTATTTCTGCAGGAAAATGTTAAATGTGGGAAGAATATAATGAGGTTCCCTAAACATTCTGGAGATGACATTAAGTACATTATTACTTCATTACAAAAAGAAAAGAATCAATTTCATATAACAAAATAAATGGGGAGTGCCGCGCATCGCTGTGTCTAGCTGCTTTACTACTAAAGCAAATTCCGCTGTAGGTCGAATCCAGCTTCATTAAGCTCTCATAAGGTCAAGTTGTCCCACTAATAGATCACCTACTGTACTAAGCATTTTCCTTCTGCTTTCTTCAAGAGCTCTTTGCCACTAAAAAAAAAAAAATCCCAAACCAAACCAAACCAAAGCAAAACTGGGAGTAGTTTACAGATGTCCAATTTGAAAAGTATAATTTGAGGATGTGTTTGCTTCAGAATCTGTTCTTTAAGCCAGAGGAAATAGTTGAACTTTTCAGAAAGAATAAGTACTTACAAAAAAAATTTTTTTTAGGGGTGCCTGGGTGGCACAGTTGTTAAGCGTCTGCCTTCGGCTCAGGGCGTGATCCCGGCGTTCTGGGATCGAGCCCATCAGGCTCCTCTGCTGGGAGCCTGCTTCTTCCTCTCCCACTCCCCCTGCTTGTGTTCCCTCTCTCGCTGGCTGTCTCTCTGTCAAATAAATAAATAAATAAAATCTTTCAAAAAAAATTTTTTAGAGGTGGATGGAATTGTTCAGTTGGGTGAAAGAACTAGAAAATTTGCCAAGTTTCATGAACTCATACATCATAAGAGAATTGTGCCTAATTAGAAGAATGCTTTTTAAAAATTTTTTAAATGTTAAATTATGGTTAAATGCATGTAATGTTAACTGTGCCCTTTGAACTATTTTTCAGTATAAAGTTCTGCAGTATTAAGCACATTCACATTGTTGTACAGCCATCAGCATCATCCAAACTCACAACTTTTCAAATCACATCCAACTGAAGTTTCTTTTTCATTAAACGATAATTGCCCATTCTCCCTTCCTCCCAGCCCAAGTAACCGGTAACTTCTGTTCTACTTTCTGTCTCTATGAATTTGATGATTTTAGGTACCTCGCATAAGTAGAATCATGCAACATTTGTTTTTTTGCTACTGCCTTATTTCACTTAGCATATGGTGTCTTCAAGGTTCACCCATGTCATCGTGCACTGTCGGAATCTCCTTCCTTTTTAAGGTTGAATAATAAAGACTCCACTGTATGTATCGCCCACATTTTGTTTATCCTTTCATTTGTCAGTGGACATTTGATGGCTCCCACTCTTTGGATATTGTGAATTGTGCTGCTGTGAACACGGGTGTATGACTATCTGTTCGAAGCTGTTTTCAGTTCTTTGGGATATGCACCTGGAGTGGGATTGCAGCATCCTGCGGTAATTCTGGTAAATTCTGGTAAAACATCACATGCTGTTTTTCACAGCAGCTACACCATTTTACATCGCGATTAGCAGGGCAGGGCACAGGGGCTTCAATTGCTCCACATCCTTGCCAACATTTGTCATTTTTGTTTGTTTTAATAATAGCCATCTTAATGGGTATGAGGGAAGAATGTTTTTAACACTAAACCTGTCTTTTACTTTTTTTCTTGCTGAAGTTCTTGAAATTCATTATCTTTACTTATTTGAATTCTGCCTATTTTTTTAGTGTAATTTTACTTCTTTCGGCAAATTATACATTTGATAGGCTATGTCTCTCTCATCAGTCTGTAAGCTCAAAAACATATAGACTATGTCTAGCAAGCTTTCAAGACATAAGAGGTACTCAATAAAATAAATATCTGTTGAGTTAATTAATTAAATTCCCAGGTCAACATTTTTTTCTACTTTATTTCCATTCCATTCGGCAAGCTTCGTCAAACCCCTACCATGTACTAGATCCTAGATTAACACTGTCTTGAGTGAGTATACCACTAAATTTCTTGCTCACATGTTGTCGTTTTTAGACCACCTATCTTCATTTAAGCCCTAACCTGTACCATCAAAACTAAAGGCAGTTTGGGAAAGTATACTTCCACTAAAGTCATTGATCCAATGACTGTTGAGAATTGAATACGTGCAAAGAAATTTGCAATAGGTTTTGAGTAGGATGTGGTCTATATGGTAATGGACAGGATGGTTGAAAACACAGGGCTGTCAGTTCTTTCTGCCCAGTGTGCTCAGAAATCTCGATTCTCTGCTAATTAATATTTTACTCAGTTTTTAGAGCTAAAATAAATGTCACTTGCACAAAGAAACCTTCCCCATTTCCCTGAACTAGATTTCTTGTTATATTCATTCTTGGGACCCTGAACTGCTTTATAGCACTTACCCTAATATTCATTAGTTACTGAATGATTGCCTTCCCACTAGATTCTCAGGCTGATGAGGGCAAGGCTATCTGTGCTTTATGCACCTGTTTCTCTAGGCCTAGCACAACACCTGGACCCTGGGAGTGATGAATGAAAGAAAGAGTGTATATGGCATCCTTGCCCTGAGTGAGCCTGCAGTCCAATAGGAGAGGTTTACAAGATGACTTAGCGTTGCCAATATTCCTATTAACAAATTTCCGTGGACGAAAAGAGAAGAAAAAAGTAATTCTACCCGCAGAGGGAAGGAATTTGAAGACCTCATGGCAAAACTTTCTGAGCTGCACTGTGCATGAGTTCATGTAAGGCGCAGATATGTACTGGGTGGGGAATGGGGAGATCTTGAAAGAACAGTGAGGTGCCCCAGAGTATGTTCTGGACGTCTCAGATAGACCAATCTGGCCGCCATATAGGCATGGGGATCTAGGGACTCAGGAAACACTGGCAGACATTCCTTCACTGGGCATAGATTTATCAAGTGTTCACCTTGTAGCAGAAAACCTTTGGTGCCAGGGCTTCTGCCAAAATTCGTAATACAATTTTTGGTTGGGATAAAATAGAGATTTTTTTTTCTGAAACCAACCAACCTTGACCTTGCTGAACTGCAAGCTAGAGGAGAGGAGCTGTGAGCTTCTCAGTGAACGTGAATTCGTCTCCGCTTAGCACCTGCCACAGACCCGGGCACCCAACAGGGCTGCACCAGTGGTCAATGAGCACGGGGGACTTTTCTAACTTAATATTTTAAAATTCACTTTTGCTGAAAGGACATTTTAAAAAGAGAGAGACACACACACTTTAACCCATGACTCAAACATCCTAATTCACGGACTCTTTCCATCTTGCTGTGTTCTCCGTTGGTCTCTGCCATGTGCATGCATGGTTTTTATATTCTTGTGACCAATGTCTATACAGCTTAATAGTCTGCAGATAGAGCTCAGCGCTGTCTTAATTTTATAAGAAATCTAGAAAAGGCTTCTGGTTTCCTGTGCCTGGGAAATATTCCATTGATTGATGTGCCATAATCCCTTCGGCCACGGACTGGATGCTTTTGTTGTAAGTGCATCAGCTGGAGGAGGCAGACCCAGAGCCTCCCCTGGGTGGCCGTGGAAGCCAGTCTGAGAAACGGGGAGATGGGACAAGACTCCTGCATGTGTGGAGCTTGCTTATCCATCCCTCATATCTCATTGGTCTTCTAACGCCTTCTAGGAGTTATAAGACCCTTTCTGTCTCAGGCTCCACCCTAAGAGAAGCTGACCTATCTGGTGGAGGAGATTAGCTCTGCTTTCCTGAGACACGTAGGGAAGGGGTACAACGCAGAGTGGGTGTTCTCAAGCTGGATGCATTCCCCAGTCCCTAGGGGGAGACTGTTACGATGCGCATTACAGGGCCCCAGGAACTCTGACACCAGGTCAGGCATCTAGGTTTTTAAAAGCCCCTCAGTGATTCTTACACACACTCAGGTCTGAAAGCTACGGACGAAGGTAGAGAGACCTGGGCTCGAACCTGGCTCTGCTATTGACCAAATGTGTGACCTCGGGGTAACTCACCCATCAGCTCTCTGTACATTGGGTTTTGGTGAGAAGGAAGTGATTGTGAGTCCTTGGCTCGTAACTTACCGCTATTTTAGCTTCGCAGAATGTCTGAGGTGAAAGGTTTGTTTTACGTTTCTCAGGCGTGATTCTGAGCTCTAACTGTTCACAGGGAGGGCAGACGGAGACTGGGGAAACGCTCAGCCCCCTGGCTTCCCAGGCAGCCCGCCAGCCTGGTCTTGCAGTACCAGCTTTCCACCACTGGAGGTCCTTGGGAAGACTTTTCCACCGAGGCTCAGGGGGACGTGCTGGCGAAGGAGGGGACACACCCTGGCTAAGGCAGAGCAGTGAAAGCCAGGGGAGATAGTGGGCTCAGCTACCACAGCCCATAGCCCTTCAGGAAACTCAGATCTATCGTCATAACCTTTCACCTTTTGCTCTTGGTCTTTCAGTAGAATTAAAAATGAGAAGTCAAAACAGAAATGCCTTCACGTATTTTATTGCATACAGATAGACCAAATAATTTTTCTCTGTGATCCATCACCAGTACATTTGCTAAGGGGGAGATATTTATTGGTTTCACAAAATGATAGATTTTTTCCAGACACACATGCTGATTTAGTTCCAACTGTGTGGCAGAATTTCTTAAAGACCCTATCTTTCATATACTTTGGAGCAAGGTATGCAGCTCATTAATTCTGAAGAAAGTGTCCTGACAGAATACGAGATAAATCAGAGTAATATTACATTCTGACTCTTTCTTGGCAAGAGCTGCAATAGTTTTAGAAATTAGTTTAAAGAAATTGCAAAGCTGAGGTGAATTTTGCATTTTAGTTACAAATGTAGTTTGTAGTGTTTGAACATGAAAATCAACAAAATGTAAAAGTTATCAGATCATATCTGCCAGATAGGAAAAATAATTTAGTGAATTGACTGCACACCATTTTTTTAATAGGATTGGAGAAATTTCCTCATAAGTCCTCTTAGATTTCTAAGAGACAGTTATGGGCAGGTGTACGGTTCCATTACAAATAGGGTGGAAGATTTCTATCTGGTAGGGCAGTAGAAGAGCTGATGTCAATCCTCCTAAATTTGAGAGCTATTTTTAAAAAAAGGTTTTATTTATTTATGTGTGTGAGAGACAGAGAGCGTGAGTGAGAAAGCACAAGCAGGGGGAGCAGCAGAGGCAGAAGCAGACTCCCCGCTGGGCAAGGAGCCTGATGCAGGGCTCGATCTCAGGACCCTGAGATCATGACCTGAGCCGAAGGCAGATGCTTAATCGACTGGGCCACCCAGGCCCCCAATTGGAGAGTTATTTTAATAAACTTCTCCATCACAAAAATAACAACACCTGTGTTCTGCAGGCATTGACCGCATTTGCCACCTGGTGACTCTAAGGGAGATGCACAGTGGGCAGAATGGATGACAGATGTGGAGGCCAGACTCGAGGGGCCAGTCAGTAGCCAGGGCTGGCCTTGGAGCTCAGCGCTCAGGCTAAGCTTCTTTTCTTGGTTTGGAGGTTACTCTTTTGACTGCCCTGCCTGGCTGCCTCAAGCTTAGAAAGTTTTATCTCATCCTCATATAAAATGTTCATTGTCACATTTCTATAGTGCTTCAAAAGCTGCAAAAGAAGATAATCTTAACTATGATAGAGTGTTGAGTATAGTGTGGTTTTGGGTGGGCAAGACTATAAGCATGGGGACTAAAGACCTAAAGACCTAAAGACTATTGTAGTTGTCCAGGTAAAAGAAGACCATTGCCCGACAAACGCAGAGGAAGTAGAGATGGAAGAAGGGGGTCAATACAACTTCATATTGTCTGTGAAGTTGTGAGAAGGAATAAGGAGTCAAAGATGACTGCCATGTTTTTGGCTTGGGTAGCTGGGTCATGTTAACTTTGGAGAAAAAGAGGAAGGGCAAGTTTTGAGGAAGAGATTATTGATTTACATTTGGACATAATTTGTTTATCAATACCTATGATGTCTCAGATACAGATAACTAGGAGGCATTGGATAGATAAATTTGAAGGTCAGTATGGTAGACAAAATTCTCATAGTCCCAATGCCTCATGCCCTTGTATAAGCCTCTTCTTTTGAGTGTGTATATGTGGGGTGACCTGTACCTTGCTTCTAACCAATAGAATCTGGCAAAAGTGATGGTACATTGCTTCCATGATTAGGTGGTGCAGGGATTTTATAGATGTAATTAAAACCTCTAATCAGTTGACTTTGAATTCATCAAAAGGGAGATTACCCTGGGTGGGCCTGACCTAATCAGGTGAGTTCTTTAAAGAAGGTTCTGTTCTTTTCTGAAAAAAGAGACTCAAAGTGAGATATTTTCTTGCTGGCACTGAAGAAGTGAGCTGTTGTGTCCTGAGAGGCCCTTTGAGGGCGATATGGCTGAGAATTGTAAGGGCTTCTAGGAGCTGAAAGTGACCTGTAGCTGACAGCAAGAAATCAGGGACCTAGAGCTACAACCACCAGGAACTTAATCCTGCCAACAGCGATGTGGAGCTTGGAATGGGATGTTGAATTCCAGGAAGGAATGTAGGAGGGCAACATCGAGATTGTGGTTTTGTGAGACCCTGAGCAAGGCTCAGCCCTGCCTGGACTGCAGAGCCAAGGACACTGTGAAGTAATAAATGTTGCTAAGTTTGTTGTGATCTGTTCACAGCAATAGAACACTACTGTAGCTAGCACTGGGCCTGGATATATAGCTTAGAGAGTCCATACCGTAGAGAAATAGATGCCATCACTCAGGGAGAGCCTGTAGTGTGAGAGAACCAGTGGGCCAACAAGAGAGCCTGGAGGAACACCTTCATTTTAGGAAAGAGAAGAGGAATCTGGAAGATGCCATCAGGACAGAATGAGGAGGAGAAGGAGGAAATCAAGTCAGGAAAGCCCAGGGAATAGAGGGCTTGGAGAAATGCCAAATAGTCAGCCATGTTAAATGCAGCAGAGGGATCCAGAAGGGTGGAGACCAAAACACCGGCCAGTGTGGAGATCATGGCGGACCCTCCCAAACCACTTTAGTCGGACACATTCGTGAAAATAGAGAGGGAGGTCAAATGCAGTGGGCTGAGGGAGGAAGGTGGGACAATTTTTCAAAAGATTCCGTGAAAAGGACAGGCAATCTCTAGAAAGAATCAAGTAAAGAGTCATCTTTCTTTATTTCTTCCTCCTCCTCTATCTCCCCTTCCTCCTTCTCATTTTCCTCCTTATCCTTCTCCTCCTTCTTACTCTCTTCCTCCTCTTTCTCCAGAATAAGACGGAATTGAATACATTTGTGGGCTGAGGCAACAGATCCACCTGAGGGTGGGTTTCATAATCTGTTTCATAATTCATTTAATATTTACAGCGTATGGTGTGCTGGGCTACAATTACAAACAAGACCTGCTTCTTACTTTGAGGGGCACTGTGGAAGGCAGAATAACTGCCCCCCAAAGATGTCCACAACCTCAGCCCCGATCTGTGAATCTGTTACCTCTTTCATGGCCAGATGTGATAGAGTTGAGGATCTTGCCATGGGGAGATTTCTGGGTTCTGTGGGTGGGCCCAGTCGAATCACAGGGGTCCCTACAGGGGGTGGGTCAGGAGGGTCGGCAACAGAGGCAGATTGGAAGATGCTCTACTGTTGGCAGTGATGGAGGAAGGGCCACAAGCCAAGGAGCGCAGATGGCCTCTAGAAGCTGGCGAAGTGAGCAAAGAGACTCTCCCCTCGGAGTCCCTCTGGAGGGAGCATTGATTTTGACCTACTGAAACCTGTTTCCCACTTCTGACCTCCAGAACTGTAAGGTGATGCATGTGTGTTATTGTAAGCCAGTAAAGGTGTGGAAATTTGGTACAGCAACAATAGGAAATGGGTACAGAAGCTAATGCAGAGACAGCCTCACAGTCCCCCTTCATGACGCTCTGGGTGGGTGTGCACAGAGCACTCTGGGGAGCCCACCCACAGGGCCTGACCACAACCAAGGGCTGCCTGGTCTGTGGGGAGGGAGGCAGGGAGAGCTTTACAGAGGAGGTAATCATGTCTAACCAGCATTCGGATGGAAAAGTAGGAATTGGGCCGAAGGAGGTAGGCAGTGAGGCGGGGAGAGCATTTCAAAGAGACAGAGCACGGGTGCCTGGGTGGCTCAGTCAGTGAAGCGTCTGCCTTCAGCTCAGGTCGTGATCCCAGGGTCCTGGCATCCAGTCCCACATCAGGATCCCTGCTCAGCAGGGAGTATGCTTCTTTCTCTGCTTCACCCCCTCCCCTTGCTATGCTCTCTCCCTTGCTTTCTCTCAAATAAATAAAAAAAATCTTTAAAAACAAACAAAGAGACAGAGCAGCAGGGAGAGAACCCATAATCAAGAGAGCATGACGAGCGTTGCAAACTTCAGGAAGTGAAGGAGGCTGCCTCCAGCGTGCTCGGTGAGGCCTGGGGACCAACGAGCTGAGGGCTGAGCAGGCGCCCCCATGTCGGCCAGGTTAACTTGTTTGGATTGTATCCTGACGACAAGGAAGCATCGTTGGAGTCTTGCAAGGCGGGTAAACGGGAAAATTCTGGATGGAGTGTGTGAATGACCTGGAAGGCAGGAAGCGGAAGCCCGCTCACGTGGGGATTGCAGCAACCAGAGCTTGAGGCCGTGCGGACTGAAACAGAGAGTGGGTTTTGGAAATGAGGAAAGGACAGAGCTGACTAGGATTAGATGGCAGATGAGCGCGAGACATAGAGCAAAGTCCCAGAGGAAGGAAGACGGAGATGGAAAGCACAATGGATGGGCAGTGGGAGAGTCTCAGAGATGGGCCAGAGATGGGCCAGAGATGGGCCAACATAGGCGGAAGAGGAAAACTTACAGGGGGGTGGGGCAGTGCTGGGCTTGCACTTGACTCCCCAGTTTCTGGGTGACACAGGCTATCCTCTGGCCATGTGGGGGGCCAGGGCTGGGGGAAATAAAGCGTTTTAACCTCTGCTTGGAAAAATGAATAAGGATCTTACCAAGCCCGAGAATTTGGTTGCTGGCTTCTTCCAGCTCATCCTGAGCTTACAGTTTTCTCCCTGCTCCCTCCTTCTTCCCAGAGGACATTAATGTTTGGGAGTAGACTGCACATGTCCCCATCCCAGAGGCTTCTGGACCAATGAAAGGAGGCTCTTTCCTTGCGACTGGCTTTCTTGCCCTAGTTTGTTGGGTCAGTGTCAAAATGGGGGGTTAGTCCAGGCTTAGTTTAAGTTCCCCTTGGTCCTAAAAGTTTGCTTGCTTGGCTCCCACCTGCCAGCTCTGCTATCAATTTCTAAGCATTTCCTTTAGGGAGAATCTGATCTTTATTGCTGCTAATCCCTGAATAAGATTGGTTTGCCTTTCTAGGGCTCCCAGCAGCATGCAGAGCTGTAAACCCCCCTGCATCTAGCTTTCTGTATGTGGAAAGAAGAAAAGGGATTATAGCCACACAGGGCCCTTCACACGGACAGGGTAAACTGCTATTAGAGTCTTTGAAGTCAGGAGAGGGTCTTTCTCTAGCATCACCTATCAGTAGGTACAGCGGGGTTTGGTGGGTGGGAACAATTGCCCCTCCCCACAAGGAGGTAAAAGCCAAGTTCAATGGTATAAGTAATTTGTATATAGGTACTGCTCTTGGTGACAAAATTATTGGTGGGGTGTGAACATTGGGTAAATTACCATATTACTGTATTAGTCTGGAACAAAGTACCACGGACTGCATGGTAGAAACCACAGAAATCTGTGTTCTCACAGGTCTGCAGTGTGGAAGTTCAAGATCAAGGTGTTGGTAGTTTTAGTTTCCTCTTATTTTTCCTAAATTTCATTTAACTCTAATTAAATTAATTAAAATTAAATATTATTGTTATTATTATTTAGTTTTGCTTTTTTTCTGGGGCTTCTGTTCTTGCTTGTAGATGGTCATCTTCTCCTGGTGATCTGGCACGATCTTCCCTCTGTTGATGTGCGTGCCTAGTATCTCTTCATGTGTCCAGACTTCCTCCTCTCACAAGGACTTCATTCAGTTGGGTTAGGGCCCACCCATACAAATGATTCCTTCCACCTTAATTACCTCTTTGAGGTCCTTCTGCCCAAATACACTCACATGTTAAAGTACTGGGGGTTAAGGGCTTCAACATGTGAATTTTCAGGGGACCCAATGCAACCCATAACACTTTCCTCCCAAAGGTCCGTTTCTTTCCTCTCTTCTAAAAATAGAGATAACAGTTGGACCTGCCTCCTATGGGTAGACTCGCATATTAAGTGAAATGCTACATGAAAACAGTTTAATGTAGCACCTGGCACTTAGTGCTTAGCCAATGTCTGCTACGCGACGCTGAGTCTGATGACCCCACCATGCGTGGTGACATTTACAAAGAGGGTGTAAGTACATTCTTTGACCTCAAAAAGTTGTTTCAAGTCTGTGTTCCTTTCACTCTACTAAAATTCTTAGCAGTACATCTGGGACACATAGGAAACTAGTAGTACTAGTTACTTCTAGAGTGAGGAGTATATGGTTGAGGTTTTAATGTTGTTGATACCATTTTTTGTTGTAAAAATAAGTTTGAAAAACTTCAATGTGGACCTTTATGTCATCAACTGCCTTAATAGCTTTTATCTCTAGACTGGTAGATTTAATTACATATAAAAATTTAAAAAAAGCCTTTCTTTACAACTATATGCATGTTTATGTTTATTTTTAAGAGCAATCCTTCTCATTCCAATATTATAAGGATATGCTTCCATATCTCAGTATGTTCTTCCGAGAGTTTCATGTTTTCACGGTTAGATCTTTCACTCAATATGGATAAATTTTTGTACCTGGTATTCGATTGGGATTTAGTTTTTCCATTTTTCTTCCATATGGGAAGCTGGTGATCTCAACACTATTTATTGAACAGCTCATTCTTTCCCTATTGATTTGTAATTCCTTCTCTGTGATGTATCAAAATTTCATATATGTGTACTCAGGTCTGTTTGGGGGCTTTGTATGCTGTGCCATTGATCTACCCCTATGCCCCTCTCACGGTTTTAATTATTATCTTGTTTTAAGGAAGTCTTATTATCTAGTAGGGCAAGTCTTCTTGTTTTGCTTTAATCTTTGCAGAATGTACTTATCTATATGAATTTTAAAATGAGTTTCTGTAGTTGGTGATTTTTAATTTCATTGTACTAGAGTCAGAAGAAGTGTTCTAAAGACCCTCATCCCCTCATCCCCTCATCCCCTTCCCACACATTTAGGCTCATGTAGACCTGTGGTCCCATCCCCAGAGGCTCTGATCTGATTGGTAAGATGCGTGGCCTGAGACCCTTGAGCATGAAGTCTCTTCAGGTGACTCCCATGCCTCTGCAGTTCTGTCAAAGAGGGCTTGTGAGGGGTAAACTCTCCTGTTTGAATACCTCACCCTGCTTTTCCAGCCTGTCTGCCCCAATGAAATGCCCACCATCATAAATGGTTCCTTTGTAGCTGTCTGACTTGTTTCTCTCCTGTGGCTTAAATTTCATCTTTATTCTTGGCATTCTGCATTTTACTATATGGATTCTACATGTGCATTTTTGTTTTTTTTAATGTATCCACCATGGTAGATGTCCCTCTGTCCTTATTCAGTTGTGGACAGCTCTGAACCATTACCCCTTTAATTTAGCTTTTCTGCCCCTGCATCTTCTCAAACAGAGCTCCTGTTAGATGCACGAGGAAGCCTGTTGCTCTTTCCTCTATGTCTTTTAGATTCTCATGCGTTTTATCTCCCTGTCCCTCTGTAGAGAATTCCAGATGAGTTGATTCATACCACACCCCTTTTAACTTTAACTTTGTCCTGTCATGAGTTTATCCAGTTTGTTAAATTTTTAAAAAAGTTAATTTCCATGTCAAAGTATATTATTCTTTCCAGGGGTGATTGGCTAATCCACCCAATTTTAGTTCATACTTTTGTGGTTTGGTTAAATGGATGTTATTTCTTCCTTTATCTCTTTGAGGCCTCTAACCATGCTTACGCTAACAGCATTTCAGATTGGTCTATTATTCCATTTTGTGGGAAGCAGAGTTGCTTGCCAGACTTAGCAAAAACCAACAGGAAATAAAAAGGATGACTAGTTAAAATAGAATTTTAAATAAGCAATGAATAATTATTTTCAGGATAAGTGTATCCCATGTAGTATCCGAGACATACTGATGCTAAAAGATTTTCATTGTCTTCCATTGTATCTGGCAATTCTAAGCCTATTCTGGCACCTTTGGGGCTGTGATCTGTAGTTTTAACAACATCCCCCGGTGATTGTGATGTGCACCAAACTTGGGGAGGGCAGGTCTGCACCACACTACCTCCCTAGTTGGGAGGAGAGTCATTTCTTATTGCACTTTGTCAGTGTCTCTCGGTGTTAACTTTTTTTCACGTGATTTAAGATTAGTTTGCTGTAGAAAAATAAGTAGGTTGTTTTAAAAATTTTCCCTTTGTTTTTTTTTCTCCCTGTCTGGCAGCCCTAAAAGTTGTCTCCATCTGGTTTTCTGAAACCTCCCATCCAGAAGCAGCTCTCACCCTGGTGGCCTGACCTCCACAGCGATGTGGAGGACATTGCAGAGCCCATCCTCAAGCCAGAGGACACTGTGACGCAGGACCAACATTCAGCTGGAGTTTCACTGATAGCCGTGCCCATTTCTGGTCGATATATGGTTTCTTTCACTTTAACTGCACTTTAACTGTGATCACCGATATGTTTAAAACAAAGAGGGAAGATTGTAGTGTTAACACCATTTCATGAGTAGTCTTGATGGCTGTACTCTGATTCCTGTTTCTTTAACCAATGAATTAGTGGTGACCAAAAAGTACACTGAAGAATTCTGAAATACAGTTGCCCTCTGTGAATTAAACTAATGAAATCCACTGTGTGGATGGGTTTGGCCACTTATGGAAGAGCATAAGGGAGGAAGGAAAGGTGTGACTCAAGAGTTAGAGAACACCCCAAATCCAAGTAAGATGCTGGTTGAGAGAAGCAGGGCTGAAATAAGATAAAAATAAAAACTATGACTCAGGAAGCTTAGATCTAACCTCGCGACAATCCTCTGAAGGAACCCTGCAGCACTGAACTCAGAGTGGAGATCCCAGTGCTGTCAGAGAGAGTGCCCTGAAGAGACGAAACGGCTGCATGTCTGCTCAGTGGGCTCACCTTGCAATGACCATGAGTGCATTGAGCTACGAGGACATTGGTGAACTGGCCTTGAAGGTCATCCTTTGCTACAGGCTGACTTGCATTCCTCCAGAATCCATAGGTTGAAACCCTAACTCTCACTGTTTCAGAATGTAACTGTATTTGGAAATAGCCCTGAAAGGGATAATTAAAGTACAGTGAGGTCATATGGATGGGCCCTAATCCAATCTTCTGACTCGTGGCCTTATAAGAAGAGATGAGATTTGGACATGGACACACAGAGGGAGGACCCTGTGAGGACACAGGGAGAAGGTGGCCATCTGCAAGCCAAAGAGAGAGGCCTCAGAANGCTTCTGTTCTTGCTTGTAGATGGTCATCTTCTCCTGGTGATCTGGCACGATCTTCCCTCTGTTGATGTGCGTGCCTAGTATCTCTTCATGTGTCCAGACTTCCTCCTCTCACAAGGACTTCATTCAGTTGGGTTAGGGCCCACCCATACAAATGATTCCTTCCACCTTAATTACCTCTTTGAGGTCCTTCTGCCCAAATACACTCACATGTTAAAGTACTGGGGGTTAAGGGCTTCAACATGTGAATTTTCAGGGGACCCAATGCAACCCATAACACTTTCCTCCCAAAGGTCCGTTTCTTTCCTCTCTTCTAAAAATAGAGATAACAGTTGGACCTGCCTCCTATGGGTAGACTCGCATATTAAGTGAAATGCTACATGAAAACAGTTTAATGTAGCACCTGGCACTTAGTGCTTAGCCAATGTCTGCTACGCGACGCTGAGTCTGATGACCCCACCATGCGTGGTGACATTTACAAAGAGGGTGTAAGTACATTCTTTGACCTCAAAAAGTTGTTTCAAGTCTGTTCCTTTCACTCTACTAAAATTCTTAGCAGTACATCTGGGACACATAGGAAACTAGTAGTACTAGTTACTTCTAGAGTGAGGAGTATATGGTTGAGGTTTTAATGNTCCTTTCACTCTACTAAAATTCTTAGCAGTATATCTGGGACACATAGGAAACTAGTAGTACTAGTTACTTCTAGAGTGAGGAGTATATGGTTGAGGTTTTAATGTTGTTGATACCATTTTTTGTTGTAAAAATAAGTTTGAAAAACTTCAATGTGGACCTTTATGTCATCAACTGCCTTAATAGCTTTTATCTCTAGACTGGTAGATTTAATTACATATAAAAATTTAAAAAAAGCCTTTCTTTACAACTATATGCATGTTTATGTTTATTTTTAAGAGCAATCCTTCTCATTCCAATATTATAAGGATATGCTTCCATATCTCAGCATGTTCTTCCGAGAGTTTCATATTTTCACGGTTAGATCTTTCACTCAACATGGATAAATTTTTGTACCTGGTATTCGATTGGGATTTAGTTTTTCCATTTTTCTTCCATATGGGAAGCTGGTGATCTCAACACTATTTATTGAACAGCTCATTCTTTCCCTATTGATTTGTAATTCCTTCTCTGTGATGTATCAAAATTTCATATATGTGTACTCAGGTCTGTTTGGGGGCTTTGTATGCTGTGCCATTGATCTACCCCTATGCCCCTCTCACGGTTTTAATTATTATCTTGTTTTAAGGAAGTCTTATTATCTAGTAGGGCAAGTCTTCTTGTTTTGCTTTAATCTTTGCAGAATGTACTTATCTATATGAATTTTAAAATGAGTTTCTGTAGTTGGTGATTTTTAATTTCATTGTACTAGAGTCAGAAGAAGTGTTCTAAAGACCCTCATCCCCTCATCCCCTCATCCCCTTCCCACACATTTAGGCTCATGTAGACCTGTGGTCCCATCCCCAGAGGCTCTGATCTGATTGGTAAGATGCGTGGCCTGAGACCCTTGAGCATGAAGTCTCTTCAGGTGACTCCCATGCCTCTGCAGTTCTGTCAAAGAGGGCTTGTGAGGGGTAAACTCTCCTGTTTGAATACCTCACCCTGCTTTTCCAGCCTGTCTGCCCCAATGAAATGCCCACCATCATAAATGGTTCCTTTGTAGCTGTCTGACTTGTTTCTCTCCTGTGGCTTAAATTTCATCTTTATTCTTGGCATTCTGCATTTTACTATATGGATTCTACATGTGCATTTTTGTTTTTTTTAATGTATCCACCATGGTAGATGTCCCTCTGTCCTTATTCAGTTGTGGACAGCTCTGAACCATTACCCCTTTAATTTAGCTTTTCTGCCCCTGCATCTTCTCAAACAGAGCTCCTGTTAGATGCACGAGGAAGCCTGTTGCTCTTTCCTCTATGTCTTTTAGATTCTCATGCGTTTTATCTCCCTGTCCCTCTGTAGAGAATTCCAGATGAGTTGATTCATACCACACCCCTTTTAACTTTAACTTTGTCCTGTCATGAGTTTATCCAGTTTGTTAAATTTTAAAAAAAGTTAATTTCCATGTCAAAGTATATTATTCTTTCCAGGGGTGATTGGCTAATCCACCCAATTTTAGTTCATACTTTTGTGGTTTGGTTAAATGGATGTTATTTCTTCCTTTATCTCTTTGAGGCCTCTAACCATGCTTACGCTAACAGCATTTCAGATTGGTCTATTATTCCATTTTGTGGGAAGCAGAGTTGCTTGCCAGACTTAGCAAAAACCAACAGGAAATAAAAAGGATGACTAGTTAAAATAGAATTTTAAGTAAGCAATGAATAATTATTTTCAGGATAAGTGTATCCCATGCAGTATCCGAGACATACTGATGCTAAAAGATTTTCATTGTCTTCCATTGTATCTGGCAATTCTAAGCCTATTCTGGCACCTTTGGGGCTGTGATCTGTAGTTTTAACAACATCCTCCGGTGATTGTGATGTGCACCAAACTTGGGGAGGACAGTTCTGCACCACACTATCT
Source organism: Ailuropoda melanoleuca (assembly GCF_002007445.2). Lineage (NCBI taxonomy): Eukaryota > Metazoa > Chordata > Mammalia > Carnivora > Ursidae > Ailuropoda > Ailuropoda melanoleuca. The sequence goes on from NC_048226.1 coordinate 35,402,874, forward strand.
CCCTAGTTGGGAGGAGAGTCATTTCTTATTGCACTTTGTCAGTGTCTCTCGGTGTTAACTTTTTTTCACGTGATTTAAGATAATAGTTTGCTGTAGAAAAATAAGTAGGTTGTTTTAAAAATTTTCCCTTTGTTTTTTTTTCTCCCTGTCTGGCAGCCCTAAAAGTTGTCTCCATCTGGTTTTCTGAAACCTCCCATCCAGAAGCAGCTCTCACCCTGGTGGCCTGACCTCCACAGCGATGTGGAGGACATTGCAGAGCCCATCCTCAAGCCAGAGGACACTGTGACGCAGGACCAACATTCAGCTGGAGTTTCACTGATAGCCGTGCCCATTTCTGGTCGATATATGGTTTCTTTCACTTTAACTGCACTTTAACTGTGATCACCGATATGTTTAAAACAAAGAGGGAAGATTGTAGTGTTAACACCATTTCATGAGTAGTCTTGATGGCTGTACTCTGATTCCTGTTTCTTTAACCAATGAATTAGTGGTGACCAAAAAGTACACTGAAGAATTCTGAAATACAGTTGCCCTCTGTGAATTAAACTAATGAAATCCACTGTGTGGATGGGTTTGGCCACTTATGGAAGAGGATAAGGGAGGAAGGAAAGGTGTGACTCAAGAGTTAGAGAACACCCCAAATCCAAGTAAGACGCTGGTTGAGAGAAGCAGGGCTGAAATAAGATAAAAATAAAAACTATGACTCAGGAAGCTTAGATCTAACCTCGCGACAATCCTCTGAAGGAACCCTGCAGCACTNTATGTTCTTCCGAGAGTTTCATGTTTTCACGGTTAGATCTTTCACTCAATATGGATAAATTTTTGTACCTGGTATTCGATTGGGATTTAGTTTTTCCATTTTTCTTCCATATGGGAAGCTGGNCACTGAACTCAGAGTGGAGATCCCAGTGCTGTCAGAGAGAGTGCCCTGAAGAGACGAAACGGCTGCATGTCTGCTCAGTGGGCTCACCTTGCAATGACCATGAGTGCATTGAGCTACGAGGACATTGGTGAACTGGCCTTGAAGGTCATCCTTTGCTACAGGCTGACTTGCATTCCTCCAGAATCCATAGGTTGAAACCCTAACTCTCACTGTTTCAGAATGTAACTGTATTTGGAAATAGCCCTGAAAGGGATAATTAAAGTACAGTGAGGTCATATGGATGGGCCCTAATCCAATCTTCTGACTCGTGGCCTTATAAGAAGAGATGAGATTTGGACATGGACACACAGAGGGAGGACCCTGTGAGGACACAGGGAGAAGGTGGCCATCTGCAAGCCAAAGAGAGAGGCCTCAGAAGNGTGATCTCAACACTATTTATTGAACAGCTCATTCTTTCCCTATTGATTTGTAATTCCTTCTCTGTGATGTATCAAAATTTCATATATGTGTACTCAGGTCTGTTTGGGGGCTTTGTATGCTGTGCCATTGATCTACCCCTATGCCCCTCTCACGGTTTTAATTATTATCTTGTTTTAAGGAAGTCTTATTATCTAGTAGGGCAAGTCTTCTTGTTTTGCTTTAATCTTTGCAGAATGTACTTATCTATATGAATTTTAAAATGAGTTTCTGTAGTTGGTGATTTTTAATTTCATTGTACTAGAGTCAGAAGAAGTGTTCTAAAGACCCTCATCCCCTCATCCCCTCATCCCCTTCCCACACATTTAGGCTCATGTAGACCTGTGGTCCCATCCCCAGAGGCTCTGATCTGATTGGTAAGATGCGTGGCCTGAGACCCTTGAGCATGAAGTCTCTTCAGGTGACTCCCATGCCTCTGCAGTTCTGTCAAAGAGGGCTTGTGAGGGGTAAACTCTCCTGTTTGAATACCTCACCCTGCTTTTCCAGCCTGTCTGCCCCAATGAAATGCCCACCATCATAAATGGTTCCTTTGTAGCTGTCTGACTTGTTTCTCTCCTGTGGCTTAAATTTCATCTTTATTCTTGGCATTCTGCATTTTACTATATGGATTCTACATGTGCATTTTTGTTTTTTTTAATGTATCCACCATGGTAGATGTCCCTCTGTCCTTATTCAGTTGTGGACAGCTCTGAACCATTACCCCTTTAATTTAGCTTTTCTGCCCCTGCATCTTCTCAAACAGAGCTCCTGTTAGATGCACGAGGAAGCCTGTTGCTCTTTCCTCTATGTCTTTTAGATTCTCATGCGTTTTATCTCCCTGTCCCTCTGTAGAGAATTCCAGATGAGTTGATTCATACCACACCCCTTTTAACTTTAACTTTGTCCTGTCATGAGTTTATCCAGTTTGTTAAATTTTAAAAAAAGTTAATTTCCATGTCAAAGTATATTATTCTTTCCAGGGGTGATTGGCTAATCCACCCAATTTTAGTTCATACTTTTGTGGTTTGGTTAAATGGATGTTATTTCTTCCTTTATCTCTTTGAGGCCTCTAACCATGCTTACGCTAACAGCATTTCAGATTGGTCTATTATTCCATTTTGTGGGAAGCAGAGTTGCTTGCCAGACTTAGCAAAAACCAACAGGAAATAAAAAGGATGACTAGTTAAAATAGAATTTTAAGTAAGCAATGAATAATTATTTTCAGGATAAGTGTATCCCATGCAGTATCCGAGACATACTGATGCTAAAAGATTTTCATTGTCTTCCATTGTATCTGGCAATTCTAAGCCTATTCTGGCACCTTTGGGGCTGTGATCTGTAGTTTTAACAACATCCCCCGGTGATTGTGATGTGCACCAAACTTGGGGAGGACAGTTCTGCACCACACTATCTCCCTAGTTGGGAGGAGAGTCATTTCTTATTGCACTTTGTCAGTGTCTCTCGGTGTTAACTTTTTTTCACGTGATTTAAGATAATAGTTTGCTGTAGAAAAATAAGTAGGTTGTTTTAAAAATTTTCCCTTTGTTTTTTTTTCTCCCTGTCTGGCAGCCCTAAAAGTTGTCTCCATCTGGTTTTCTGAAACCTCCCATCCAGAAGCAGCTCTCACCCTGGTGGCCTGACCTCCACGGCGATGTGGAGGACATTGCAGAGCCCATCCTCAAGCCAGAGGACACTGTGACGCAGGACCAACATTCAGCTGGAGTTTCACTGATAGCCGTGCCCATTTCTGGTCGATATATGGTTTCTTTCACTTTAACTGCACTTTAACTGTGATCACCGATATGTTTAAAACAAAGAGGGAAGATTGTAGTGTTAACACCATTTCATGAGTAGTCTTGATGGCTGTACTCTGATTCCTGTTTCTTTAACCAATGAATTAGTGGTGACCAAAAAGTACACTGAAGAATTCTGAAATACAGTTGCCCTCTGTGAATTAAACTAATGAAATCCACTGTGTGGATGGGTTTGGCCACTTATGGAAGAGGATAAGGGAGGAAGGAAAGGTGTGACTCAAGAGTTAGAGAACACCCCAAATCCAAGTAAGACGCTGGTTGAGAGAAGCAGGGCTGAAATAAGATAAAAATAAAAACTATGACTCAGGAAGCTTAGATCTAACCTCGCGACAATCCTCTGAAGGAACCCTGCAGCACTGAACTCAGAGTGGAGATCCCAGTGCTGTCAGAGAGAGTGCCCTGAAGAGACGAAACGGCTGCATGTCTGCTCAGTGGGCTCACCTTGCAATGACCATGAGTGCATTGAGCTACGAGGACATTGGTGAACTGGCCTTGAAGGTCATCCTTTGCTACAGGCTGACTTGCATTCCTCCAGAATCCATAGGTTGAAACCCTAACTCTCACTGTTTCAGAATGTAACTGTATTTGGAAATAGCCCTGAAAGGGATAATTAAAGTACAGTGAGGTCATATGGATGGGCCCTAATCCAATCTTCTGACTCGTGGCCTTATAAGAAGAGATGAGATTTGGACATGGACACACAGAGGGAGGACCCTGTGAGGACACAGGGAGAAGGTGGCCATCTGCAAGCCAAAGAGAGAGGCCTCAGAAGAAACCAATTCTGGGGACACCTTGATCTTGGACTGAACGGTGAGAAATAAACTTCCACTGTTTAAGCCCCCCGTCCACNTCATCCCCTCATCCCCTCATCCCCTTCCCACACATTTAGGCTCATGTAGACCTGTGGTCCCATCCCCAGAGGCTCTGATCTGATTGGTAAGATGCGTGGCCTGAGACCCTTGAGCATGAAGTCTCTTCAGGTGACTCCCATGCCTCTGCANCCCAGAAAATGAATATATCCATCCAACTCTCTGCCCCCTGATTTCGGACCACTGGGGTAGCTTTCTGGTTGAAATGTGACCTCCCGCGCAGCTATTATTGTGGGGAAAGAACACACTCACCAGACATCNAGTTCTGTCAAAGAGGGCTTGTGAGGGGTAAACTCTCCTGTTTGAATACCTCACCCTGCTTTTCCAGCCTGTCTGCCCCAATGAAATGCCCACCATCATAAATGGTTCCTTTGTAGCTGTCTGACTTGTTTCTCTCCTGTGGCTTAAATTTCATCTTTATTCTTGGCATTCTGCATTTTACTATATGGATTCTACATGTGCATTTTTGTTTTTTTTAATGTATCCACCATGGTAGATGTCCCTCTGTCCTTATTCAGTTGTGGACAGCTCTGAACCATTACCCCTTTAATTTAGCTTTTCTGCCCCTGCATCTTCTCAAACAGAGCTCCTGTTAGATGCACGAGGAAGCCTGTTGCTCTTTCCTCTATGTCTTTTAGATTCTCATGCGTTTTATCTCCCTGTCCCTCTGTAGAGAATTCCAGATGAGTTGATTCATACCACACCCCTTTTAACTTTAACTTTGTCCTGTCATGAGTTTATCCAGTTTGTTAAATTTTAAAAAAAGTTAATTTCCATGTCAAAGTATATTATTCTTTCCAGGGGTGATTGGCTAATCCACCCAATTTTAGTTCATACTTTTGTGGTTTGGTTAAATGGATGTTATTTCTTCCTTTATCTCTTTGAGGCCTCTAACCATGCTTACGCTAACAGCATTTCAGATTGGTCTATTATTCCATTTTGTGGGAAGCAGAGTTGCTTGCCAGACTTAGCAAAAACCAACAGGAAATAAAAAGGATGACTAGTTAAAATAGAATTTTAAGTAAGCAATGAATAATTATTTTCAGGATAAGTGTATCCCATGCAGTATCCGAGACATACTGATGCTAAAAGATTTTCATTGTCTTCCATTGTATCTGGCAATTCTAAGCCTATTCTGGCACCTTTGGGGCTGTGATCTGTAGTTTTAACAACATCCCCCGGTGATTGTGATGTGCACCAAACTTGGGGAGGGCAGGTCTGCACCACACTACCTCCCTAGTTGGGAGGAGAGTCATTTCTTATTGCACTTTGTCAGTGTCTCTCGGTGTTAACTTTTTTTCACGTGATTTAAGATAATAGTTTGCTGTAGAAAAATAAGTAGGTTGTTTTAAAAATTTTCCCTTTGTTTTTTTTTCTCCCTGTCTGGCAGCCCTAAAAGTTGTCTCCATCTGGTTTTCTGAAACCTCCCATCCAGAAGCAGCTCTCACCCTGGTGGCCTGACCTCCACGGCGATGTGGAGGACATTGCAGAGCCCATCCTCAAGCCAGAGGACACTGTGACGCAGGACCAACATTCAGCTGGAGTTTCACTGATAGCCGTGCCCATTTCTGGTCGATATATGGTTTCTTTCACTTTAACTGCACTTTAACTGTGATCACCGATATGTTTAAAACAAAGAGGGAAGATTGTAGTGTTAACACCATTTCATGAGTAGTCTTGATGGCTGTACTCTGATTCCTGTTTCTTTAACCAATGAATTAGTGGTGACCAAAAAGTACACTGAAGAATTCTGAAATACAGTTGCCCTCTGTGAATTAAACTAATGAAATCCACTGTGTGGATGGGTTTGGCCACTTATGGAAGAGGATAAGGGAGGAAGGAAAGGTGTGACTCAAGAGTTAGAGAACACCCCAAATCCAAGTAAGACGCTGGTTGAGAGAAGCAGGGCTGAAATAAGATAAAAATAAAAACTATGACTCAGGAAGCTTAGATCTAACCTCGCGACAATCCTCTGAAGGAACCCTGCAGCACTGAACTCAGAGTGGAGATCCCAGTGCTGTCAGAGAGAGTGCCCTGAAGAGACGAAACGGCTGCATGTCTGCTCAGTGGGCTCACCTTGCAATGACCATGAGTGCATTGAGCTACGAGGACATTGGTGAACTGGCCTTGAAGGTCATCCTTTGCTACAGGCTGACTTGCATTCCTTCAGAATCCATAGGTTGAAACCCTAACTCTCACTGTTTCAGAATGTAACTGTATTTGGAAATAGCCCTGAAAGGGATAATTAAAGTACAGTGAGGTCATATGGATGGGCCCTAATCCAATCTTCTGACTCGTGGCCTTATAAGAAGAGATGAGATTTGGACATGGACACACAGAGGGAGGACCCTGTGAGGACACAGGGAGAAGGTGGCCATCTGCAAGCCAAAGAGAGAGGCCTCAGAATTCTGGGGACACCNGAAACCAATTCTGGGGACACCTTGATCTTGGACTGAACGGTGAGAAATAAACTTCCACTGTTTAAGCCCCCCGTCCACGGTACCTTGTTGTGGCAGTCCCAGAAAATGAATATATCCATCCAACTCTCTGCCCCCTGATTTCGGACCACTGGAGTAGCTTTCTGGTTGAAATGTGACCTCCCGCGCAGCTATTATTGTGGGGAAAGAACACACTCACCAGACATCACGAGAATCCTGGCCCACTTGTCAGCTCTGTTTCCCACCGTGAGCCAGTTAACTGGCATTCCGGTTAATGCATCTGTTTTATGAGCATGTTTATGATGGTTCAGTGTTTGAATCCCTCTATTACTTGTGAGTCCTGTAAAATTGAGTTTCCGGGCCTGCAGAGCTATTTTCACACTGGAAATGTTTTGCCCATGTCTCCCATTGTGTGATATAAAGTAAACATTCAGCTTTTACAAGTGTTTTCTCTAAGCAATGTGCACAGCAGATGGCCTGATCCTATCCTCAGCTCCTTACCTCCTGAAGCTTTGTGGTCAAAGATGGGATGGAGAAATTGGATAGGGTTCTGGTACAGGTTGAGGATGTCAGGTATTCAAAGGACTTAGTTAAAAAAAAAAAAACCTTAACATTTAGTAATTTGTTTTTCAGCTGCATTAAATATCCTAGCAATCCCTTGAAGTTGGCTTTATAAAAATAGTAGCATCAAAACTTCTGTTTTGGCAAGGCTATGTGGCACACGGGTCAGTGGGAATGGATATAAAAACAGCTGAAATGTGAGTAATTGCACCAAACTCACACTGTGTACCTGAACTTGACAGCTTATGAATTAAAGCTCCTATTATATTGGGCCAACCTCATGAGCTAGCTTGTTTTCCAATGATCGAAGGTAAAGTTTAGTCAATGTCTTTTTTTTTTTTTTACTGTGCTATGGAGAAAAATCAATAGTTTTCACTTGAATTTTCATTTATCCACAAACAGGTACCTACTAGCTAGAAGAAGTTTTGAAACCTCATATTTCCCCTTTGTGTTCAATGGTGTTGGTCATAATGATAGGACTAGAACTAAAAGTGTGTGTCTGGTATGTATGTGGTGAGTGTGTATGTGTGTGTGGCATGTGTGTATGTGTGGTGTGTGTGTTGTGAGTATAGTGTGTGTGTATGTGTGTGGTGTGAGTGTGGTGTGGTGTGTGTGTATGTGTGGTATATATGGTATGGATGTATCTGTGTGTGGTGTGTGTATGCATGGTTTGTGCGTGTGGTGTGCATATGCGTGGTTTGTATGTGGTGTGTGTGTGGTATGTGTGTATGTGTGGTGTGTGTGTGACGTGTGTACGTGTGGTGTGTGTGTTGTGAGTATAGTGTGGGTGTATGTGTGTGATTTGTGTTTTGTGTGTGCACGTGTGGTGTGTGGGGGTGTGTGTGCTTCTGAGTGCCATCCTACTCATACACTTCTAAGTTTCAAGTCGCTGTTAAAAGAGGTTGGCAGCAGGAGAGGTCTGTTGTCTTCCAACTTTTAAAATCTGCGCATGCCTGCGTAATGATGGTCATAACTATTGAGGCAAAGGATACTGACCCAGGAAAGGAACAGGATCCCATGGCCATGCCACTGGGTAGAGGAACTTGAGTGCTGTTTCTTCCCAGGAAGCGGATCTTGCATCAGCAGATCTCAATCTCCTCCTGCCCGGGGGTCCCTCCAGTCCTTGTTCACTCCACTTCTTGGGTCCTTCCCCAGGGTATGAACATGGCAACTGGGCAGTGGACACCCAAGCCTGATTTGTGAGTCAGTCGTCTTAGAAAGAGTAGACCAGTCCAGTGTGGCAGGATTTGATGGACCTAGAACATAACTCCTTGGCCTGTACTTTCTCCTCTCCAGGCCTGCCGTGTCGCCCTGAATTAAGGGTCCTCTGGATGAAGTGTTTCTAACTGGATTGCATACTGGTTTCTACTGTAGGGTAACAGATTAAATGTTAGCACGGGCTCCTTACTCTTTAAATCCATTAGGAACTCATTGTCACATGACAAAAACTGGGTACCAAGGGAATATGATTGAGATGCTAAAATCCTTAAGAGCAGTGTGAAAGATCTCCAAGGAGAACCTTTGCCCTGCTGGGCACACACATGCTCTGGAAGCCACGATCTGCTCTCTAAACATGTCTGTTCAGCCCCGCCCTGCCTAGTCTTTCTGAAGGGAGGAGTTTAGCAAATCTTGCCAGCATCCATCCTACTGCTTCCCCATAAAGACAAAGATGCTGCCTTAGGCAGCTGGGCTCTGGCTCACAAGCTCTCAAACATGAATGCTCTTAAAGAGAGAAAAGAGGCTGATTCGTGGGAATGAAGATGGGGAGACCAATCCTTCATGTCAGGATTGCAAGATGGTGCTTAGAAATAATCCTTGACCAAGGAAGTTCGAGAAATGTTGAAAACATAAGAAGGTCTCCTCTGGGAATTGGCCTCTTGACCCCTGCACAAAGGGGGCTGGTGGGCAGAGTCTAGCCTCTGCCCCTGAGACAGGCAGTTGAGTGTGGACAGTTCCTGACTGTGATATTTAGGCCGGCTTCTCATTGGCACTCTTCTATTATGTCAGTACCCAATCTTTAAAAATAATGTTCATTCCACCTTCTGGGCTATTCTAAATATATTTTCATTCAAAACAAAAACACCAATTTAGGCATTTTTAATCTTCCTTAATTATCCAAAAGAGTGCTCATCATGGGTCTATATCTGGGTTATTCCACCTTCTTTTTTCTAAAATACTATCCTTATTAATCTAAATTTCTTGCAATCTCTGCCCCTCTAAAATGTTTCACTATCTTTTCTGAGGCTTTTCCACTATTTTCCTGCTTTTTTCCAAGTGTTGTGATAAATAGCATATCTAACTGTAGGAGATTTGATTTTGATTTCTAGAAGGCCTCTCATATTTACAGGTTAGAGTGTTGGGTTTCAGATACTTCCAGTTCATGGAGATATGTCCATGAACCATAAGGAGGGCTTGGAAAGGGCCAAATGAAGGGGGCTACAATGCTGTTTCCCTGACCAAAGGTATGTCTTAGGTCACCATTTAGCTTTCTTTTAGGACATTGTTGAATATATTTACCCCGTGGTTCAGTTCAACACACTTTTTTTTAAAGAATGGGTTTATTTATTTTTTTTAAGATATTATTTTTATTTATTTGAGAGAGAGAGAGATAAAAAGAGAGAGAGAGAGAGCACACAAGCAGGAGGAAAGGCAGAGGGAGAGAGAGAAGCAGATTCCCTGCTGAGCAGGAAGCCTGATGCAGGACTCAATCCCAGAATCCTGGGACCATGCCCTGAGCTGAAGGCAGAAGCTTAAACAACTGTGCCAGCCAGGCACCTCCAGTTAAACACACTTAAATTAAGCATCTACTATGTGCCAGGCCATGGGCTCGGCTCTAGATGAGATAAACACGAAGACAGTGGCTGAGCTTACAATCTTTGAGGGGCTGGAGAGATAAATAGGGCACTGCACTAGAACGTTGCTGAGGTTCACTCAGAGGTATTTTAAAAGATTTCAGGGGTCACTGAGGGAAGGGGTGAGGGGGGTGTCCTTAGCTTATGACTGCAGGCATTGTTTCATACCCCATGAGTTCTCATCTATGGCTCTGAGAGAAATAGAAATGCATGACATATTTGTGTTTTACCAAAGTAATTATATAGTTTTGAAAATAGAAATTTAGGATAATGAACATAACAATTTTTTTTTAAAGATTTTATTTATTTATTTGACAGAGACAGAGACAGCCAGCGAGAGAGGGAACACAAGCAGGGGGAGTGGGAGAGGAAGAAGCAGGCTCATAGCAGAGGAGCCTGATGTGGGGCTCGATCCCAGAACGCCGGGATCACCTTCTGAGCCGAAGGCAGACGCTTAACCGCTGTGCCACCCAGGTGCCCCTGAACATAACAATTTTTTATGCCCTATGGCTCTTAGCTGTGATTGACTACTATTTATTATCAAATTCTGGGAAACTGGTTTGAAAAAAATCATGCGCTGTTATAGTTAAGTGAAATCTTTTGCAGTCTTGTTTGAATGCTCGGGACTTGTTGGGATGTAAAAGTGAGGTTTTCTACTGGATTCTCAAATCGTGGGGAGACAGTTTCAACTCTGAAGGGATTTTTCTAAATTCATATCACAGTTCCCTCTTACTGGTTTTATAGGGAACGGACTACTAGCATGATCCTTGAACCAGAAGCAGAAAAAAAAATTACCCTTTTTTTGGTTTTGTTTTCTGTGCAGAATGCAGAATTCAAGCAGCAGGGGAATGCCTTCTGTAACTCAGTGTGTGTATTTCAGTCTATTTGTGCAAGCTACAATTGTCTGAGCCGCTTAACAGCATAGCACATCCTAGGGCAAAATGATTAGTTGGAATTAATGGAATTTTGGCATCAAGTCAGTCCATTGGCAACCCCTGGGCTGTCATTAATCCCCAGGATGCATTTGCCTCTCCTGGTAGTGCTTCCTCATGGGTAGCAATTCCTAAGTGGAGTGCCCAGGAAAAAGTCATGTCCACTATCTCCAATTATACCCGAAAGACAATGTAACTGCTGAGTTTCTAATATTACCTCTAAAAAGTCATCTTTATTTATTGCTCGAGACATTTCATGTAAGCTTTTTAAGAAAAAAAATCTGAATTTCTAATTTGAGATACCTGAGTGATAGCAAGTAACTTTGACTACATTGAACAAAATCGCTGGGTTTGTTTCGGCTTTAGAAGACTTGCAAATGGAGCAGGGGTGCTTACCGAAGTAAAATTAATATGTTCCTGAAGCGAAAAAGGAGAAGCTTGTCAAACAATTATTTCTTTTAAGCCTACTGGCTCTTTCCAAGATAGCTAGATCAATTAGTGAATAATAAATGTTATTTTTAAAAGGAAAATCAACCCACAACTTATTGTTCAAAGGTATTGTTGTCAGAAGTTGTGTTTTTAAAGAGTGACTACATTCTTGGCATGGAACATATTAGACCCTCAAAATGTTTTGTTTTTTTTAAAAAAGAAANAAAGAAGCAAAACACAGTTTTCAGACTTTTAAGACCCGTGGAGTTTTCCAAATTGAGCCTTGGCCCTTAAAACTGGAAGATATTTTTCACACAAAGCTGACTGGGTTTTAANTAAAAAAGAAAAACACAGTTTTCAGACTTTTAAGACCCGTGGAGTTTTCCAAATTGAGCCTTGGCCCTTAAAACTGGAAGATATTTTTCACACAAAGCTGACTGGGTTTTAACCTGATTGGGTGAGCTGGAGAAGAAATCAGACTCTCCACTTCGGCATCTTGATGTCTTCTTGGAACAGAATTTGTGGCAGAACATTGTTTTCCCTTAAAATCAGTAACATTTAGGGTAAAGAGTGGTCTTGGAGTCTTCTTCCTAGTCACTTTTTAGATTGAAACCAGCTTCTCTTCACTGGTCATTCTGCAGGCCATCTTGTAGCATTGACCTTCCATTTCACGCGGAGGCTGGGGAGGAAGCAGAGTCACACTGGGGGTGGACGTCAGGGGAAAGACAACTGGTTCCTATTTGTGATCACTGCTTTGGTGTCAGCAAACGATAATTCATGTCCATCCAGCGAGGGCGTAAGAAACCACCAATAAAGATGGTGCTCTTGGGGTAAATGACAGTGTCCCTTTGGAAAGTAACTAGAATGAATGAGAGTTCCTTTTAAATGATCTGGGGCTTTAGAATTACATGAAGAACGCCTGCCATATGATGAAAACATATGTTATTCCTTGCTCAGCTCCTGTGTTAAGTTTAGCTTTTCCAAAGCAGTTCAATAGTCTATCAATGTCCAGTTGTAATAGATAACATTTAGTGATAGTTGAAAGGCACACGACAAAAGAAGATATCGTTAATGCATCCGCGATGTCTATGTGTGTCCTTAGCTGGATAGATGTGTCGTAATAAATGAACATGGAGGCAGATGGCCTTATAAAATAAGATTCTGTCATAGACAGCAGTGCTTTGTTGAGTGAATTATCATTAAGAACGAAGTCCACTTAGATGTGAGGAACTAGCCTTTCAGGGATTAGGTGAGAAATGCGAATCCTCTGTTGTGCAAGGGGCTCTACAATCTTTCTGATCAGGCACACCACTGTAAAATCTGATTCTGGGAAACCATATCATCACATTTCCAGCAAACCTTTGATGTACCCTGAGCTGAAACTACACCATTACATTCTCATGAGAACTCGCTAGTTGCCTCATTATAAGCATTTTGTCACATTTCCTTCTGTTTAAATAATCCAACTTAAAAGGAATTGTCTTGAAGAGACATGAGTCATTCTTTTTATATGAATTCCTGTTTGGGGTTCTGCCAAAAACAAATTACTATTTATTTTCCATAAATGTGACACATTCATTCTCGTGTTTACCTTTTTGCTGTTGTGATCATATCCAAAGAAGACACTGGGAGGCAAGGCTTATTTTGTTCTACAGCAAACGTTAGTTGCAAAGAAGTGAGTCATTTTGAGACATTTTTATATTGCAGTAACTGGGACCCACAGATTAAGTTTTGGGGGTCCAAAGATGTCTGGGTGCCATGTAGGGCAATGTGAGGGTTTTCCCTGGATACAGAACCTTCAGTGCTAAAATTATAAAATCCTGGACAAACCAAGACAGTTCGTCAACCTATTGCTACGATCTTAAGCAGAACAGTGGAGGAGTAAGGAACAAGACAGTAAGGAGCCTTCTGCTTTTCTTTGTTGGGCGAATAAGTTAGATATTGCAAATGTCAATATTAACAGAAGGGCAGCATCTGCCACAGTGGTTGATCACATAGACTGTCCTGGTCTAGATTCCAGCCCTCCCACTCTCTGGCTGCGTGACCTTGTGCCTAACCTCTTTGGGCTTCGATAATCTCCTCTATAAATGGATCATGATAAAGACAGTGCCTTCCTTAGAGGTCATTAAAAGGAATCCATTAGGTAATAGATAAAATCACTTAGGATAGTCTCTGGAACACAATAAGTACTGTGTAAGTATTAGCTATAATTATTCAAGTCTAAGACAAATTGTAAGGCAAATATGATCTCTACTATTTAAATTCTCTTAATTGTGTACTTTATATAATTTGCTGTTTTCTGTTTACTTCACTTTTGCCTGTCAGGCTTCCTACTTGAGTTGAGTAGGACAAGTCACTTGGCTTACCATGCAAAGTTGTATAGAGATAGAACCTTGTTTTACTTACTTGGAGATGCAGGACGCAGGAAAGCTATCTTCCCTAAAAGCTATTTGCATCTATAGCGCCAGCTGGGTCAGTACCCATGACAGAGTGCACTGGGTCCCTTGATTTCACTGAAAAGGACAAAAACTTCAGGTCAACGACCATCCCCATCCAGTCTCTTCCCTCAACACATGCGCATACGTGCACACACAATATTGGGAAACTTATTTTATAAAGCAGTGATTTTCATTGCTGGATGCACACTAGACTAGAATCACTTGGGGAATTTTGAAAAATACTGTTGCCCAGGCCCCACCCTGCACAATAAAATGCAAATCTCTGGAGAGTAGGGGTTAGGTCTCCCCAGGTGACCAGAGCGTGATGTGTTGTTGAGGCCAAGACCTACCTGTCTGCAGCAAATCCACCCCTAGTCCCCCAACCCCTGTGGCACACAGGGTTTTCATCTCCTGGATGTAACAGAATGCTTTTGGAATTTCTCTGTTGTATCATTGAAGGTGCTGTGAGCCGCAAATAACAGAAAACCCAGCAGCATCAAGATCACCTAGAAACTTGTTGGAAATGCAAATTCTCAGGCCTCACTCCAAACCACTGAATCAGAAACTGAGAATGGAAACCGTTATAACCAAGCTCTTCAGATGATGCTTGTGCACTTAAGTTTGAGAACCACAGACTAAGAGGAGTAGGGACCCATGGCTGGAAACGAGGGCGTGATCACTTCACTCCAACCTTGCAAGAGTTACACAATGCAGGAACGGCTGTGTGCAGGGGTAAATGTTGGAGAGGCAGTCACAGTGTTGTCAATGCATATATTTTGCTGTAGTAATGTTGGATGCTTCCAGACCCTTGTGATCAAAGGAGCAGCCAAAGAAGGAGTGTGATCAAAGGAGTAGCCAGAGAAGGAGCCCTGAAAAAGTTTTAGTATACTTTTAAAGTATGGTTTCCTTTGGTGACCTCCCATTATCTGTATGGATGAAGTCTGTGTGTTTGGGCCAGCCACATTTGGAACTTTTGTGGATACGGAAAGTCCATGGACCTTTTAGAATAAGAATCCAGGGTCAAAATGAAGTCTTATTTAACCCCCAATTTTTCCAGACTAGTCTCCTTCATTTGAAAGATTCATCTCCATAGGAATTCTACTAAACGGAAGCTGGTCAGATCTGCAAATGGTAAGTTGGTTTCTGGAGGTCACCATGGTTTAATGCATGATGTCTATAATGTGCGAATATTCATGAATCTAGGAACTTCCTTTAGTGAAAGTCTCCCCAGAACTCCGATATCAATCTCTGGATATCCTTTGCCCTGGACTTTTTGACCCAGCATCAAAAACATAGCAGTTTCTATGGCAATTATCTGGCAATGTCATCATATCGCCCCCTAGGATAAGTGGGGCCTCTTGGGCAAAGGGTAACGATGTTAATTATATTTTGTATTGATAGTTTGGATTAAAATGAACCACATTCGATCATCTCTCTAACCCTTTGATTCTTTGCTTAATGGTTAAGATTTTTGTCCTTTTTAATTTTTTAAAGGTTTTATTTATTTATTTGAGAGAGAGAGAGAACATGAGCAAAGGGGGGCAGACAGAGAGAGAGAAGCAGACTCCCCACTAACAGCCTGATTTGGGCCTCAATCCCAGGACCCTGAGATCATGACCTGAGCTGAAAGCAGACACCCAACCGACTGAGCTACTCAGGTGCCCCAAGATTTTTTGTTATTTTTTAGTCCTGGTTTCCTAGAATTTTTGGAAAGTAGAACAATATATAAAAACTATATAATCACATAAAGATTTAGCACAAGGTAAAATACTACAGTTATCTTCTAGCACTCCGAAGAACATAGAAACTGTCCTAGTATCTTCCAAAAAATCATTACTTATTGGTCACATAACAAACTTAACAGGTGTGTGAACATCTGAAGGTTTGAAACTTTATAAGGAAGTTACTTACAAGGGAATGTGTGCATTCTTCTCTAATAAGTGAAAAAAAACCCCAGGAAATAGAAGACATAAACTTATCTGCTAGAGAAGTTAAGCAAGGGCTCATTTTGTATTTCGACAGGTTAAATGGAATGCACAGAGTATCCACATAGTCTGAATTTATCGGCCTTGTGGGGTACTCAGGATTGCTAAATATTCATCATTGCTATGCTTGGTACTTGGTTGGGTATAAACATGGAATGGACTTATTTCTCCCCATCATTGCTGTCAGCCATTTTCTATCAACTCTAGTCTCATTCCTTAATGAAGTCTCAGGAAGAACCCACAGCTTTTTCAGACTTTCAGTTTTTTAAAAATCCAGGCCAGTTCATCCTCCTTTAAAACTTCAGATTCATTTCTGGCTTAATGCTTCTCTCTCTCCCTTCTCCCAAAACCGGACCCCTGCCAAGCCCTCCTCCTGGGCTGCCTCTCCCAGCTGGGTACCCCCAGCCTCTGCTTGCTGAGGTCTCTTCTCCTGCCAGCCTGTGCTCTTGGCTGAGGAAATGCCTCCACAGAGTACGTCCACCAGAGGAAACATGCCCATCCTGGCCACACTCAGGGGCTGCCCTCACTCCAGGCTCTGCCTGGTGGGTGGGGGTTCTGCCACACAGGGCTACATGGCTGACATCCACCCACAGAACAAGATGCCAGCCCCTTCTCTCTGCACCCCTGATGTTCTCTTTTGTTTCTTGGAGAGTTTCTCTCCCCTTCTTTTTGAGGCAATTCACCCCAAAGACAGAGACTTGCCTTGGGGATAAGTGATGTACTTGTCTTCTCTCTTTACTCAGGAGGAGGTGAGGAAGAGCTGGGCTGGCAGGCAGATGGACAGCAGAGTTGGTGGGTGGCTTTTTGGTGAGCCATGGAGGGAGGGTCTTGCCCCCAGTTAAGTAAAACTGCCTTGAGAATGGGGGCCAGGTAGCCCCGTTTGTTTTGGCTTTGTGTTCCAGGCACCCATTTGAGGTGACAGGGAAAGGCCCACTCCGCATCCTCTTACTTGTCCCAGTTTCCCCTGGAGCAACCTCGGTCCAGAACCTTATTCCAGACCCCCAGCATCAGGGAATACTGGCCCTGGTGCGGGAGTCTCCTCTGACCACGCAGTGGGGACTGAGGGTGGGCTCGATCCTGTCCTTGGGTTGGTGGACAGTGTGAGCATCTTGGATGGAGGGACAGAACCTGGTTTGACCAGTGCCTGTCATCCCTTCCCTGCTCATTCTGCTGGATGTCAGCTTGGCAGAGGATGTCGGTGTTTGTGCGTAAGTAACCATGGATAATTACTCCAGAGGAAGAGCTGAATTATCCCTGCTGGGCCCATCTGTATCGATAGAGCGCATACATGCCTTTATCTCAGTCCAGACGGGCAACGGCCCAAAGCACATTTGAGCTTTGCTCTCGTTCAGCTGCTCGAGCAGGAGGGAGAGTGTGCTTCCCCAGCGGCCCCGCACATGACTGGAAGAGGGGGTCCTGGCATGCTGGAAGAACACTTCAGCATGGATGACAAGTCACGCTAACCGCTAACTGTCAGCTGCCCCTGCTCCCACAGTGGAGAGAACAGTCACTCAGTCTTCCCCGGAATGACGTGTCAGTGTCCGAAATTCTGTGTCATAGACATGATAGGAAATAGGAAGCAATACAAATCAAATGGGAAACAGTATCCTCAGTACTTTTCTTAGGAATAACGATAATTTGCATTTGCATTTATATGCGAGGTTTCAAGTTCGAAGTTCAAGGCACACATCATGGAGACACATGTCCTTCTTCTCAAGTTGAGGACGACTAGAAGCCATCACCATAGTCAGGGAAACCCAGTCAGGACTTCGTTACTTCATAGGCGCCATCCTATTTGATCCTCACAACCACCCTATGGGATTAGATATTTGATAATCCCCATTTTCACTTTTTTCAGATGAAAAAACTAACGCTTGGCTGTCGCCCCCACGTGGCCAACGTGTAAACAGCTTCAGTCTCTGGTCTCTGGCATGAAGGTCAACTGTCTTCACCAGCTGAGGCGACAAGGGTCACAGCAGGTAAACAGAGATGTTCAGAGCTCNAGGGTCACAGCAGGTAAACAGAGATGTTCAGAGCTCGAAGACCCCAGCAGACCGCGTGCAATTTTTCTGGTTTTCATAGTTAAGTCTTTAAAAAAAAAAAAAAAGGACACATAGGTGAGGGAGGAGGTTAAGATGGCGGAGGAGTAGGGGACCCCTTTTTCAGCCGGTCCCCTGAGTTGAGCTGGATAGGTACCAGACCAGCAGGAATATCCACGGAATCAGCCTGAGACGCAGGAAGATACATCTGGATCTCTACAAATGAACATCTCCAGCGCTGAGTATCGAGGTACGAAGCGGGGAGCCGTGAAACCGCGCACAGATATCGGAAGCTAAACAGAAGGGGGAGGGAGCCGCCGTGTCAGGGCGCCGGGAAGCGGTAGCCACCTNTTCAGATGAAAAAACTAATGCTTGGCTGTCGCCCCCACGTGGCCAACGTGTAAACAGCTTCAGTCTCTGGTCTCTGGCATGAAGGTCAACTGTCTTCACCAGCTGAGGCGACATGGGTCACAGCAGGTAAACAGAGATGTTCAGAGCTTGAAGACCCCAGCAGACCGCGTGCAATTTTGTTGGTTTTCATAGTTAAGTCTTTAAAAAAAAAAAAAGAAGAAGTCAGAGTCAACAGAATGGCTGCTGTAACGGTCTTCCACCCTGGATCTCGAAGGAGCAGGCCATCTTCTCTGCACGGGACTCCAGAATGATGGTGATCATTGTTCCCCTAGACAGAGCGAGATGGGTGTTGCTTTTTAACATGACTGTGCTAACGGGTGAACTTGGCAGCCACTTATATAGAAAGTCTAGGGAACGGGGTAGGGGAGGCACTAAGAGCGTTTGTGCAAACGGCATCTCCATGACTCAGCTGTCCTGCAAGCAATTACTGATAGGATTGTAGAGAAAATGTTTCAAAGGTCAAAATCCAAGCACGTGAGCAGAACACAAAAACGTTCTTTGTAGAGAAAATGTTTCAAAGGTCAAAACCCAAGCATGCGAGCAGAACACAAAAACGTTCTCGTTACCTGAGGATCTGCGGCTGCCCCAAAAGTGAACAGAGAAACTACTGACGGCCAGCGAACCAACAGGGGATTCTAACAGAAGCCCGTCCGAGCTGCACTGAAATGCTTCCTTCCCGTCCCCCTTTTAATGGTGTCAGGAAGCAAGAATTTCAGGTCACAGATGCATCCACCTGGTTGTGTGCTATACTCAATAACCATGATTAAAGCTGAAGAAAATGGAACTGTGAGTGGACACATGTAGTTTTGTTTAAATTTAGCCCAACTCACCACTTTATTTTATTAAAGCCTCTGACTGTGTCTTTCAATTAAAAAAAGCAATGATAAATTTTGAGGACAGGATCTTCTATAATGTGGGGGGGTGGGGAGGAAAGTCTCCCTTCCGTTTTGGCACAATTCCTCTCCCCAGGCTGATATTCACCAGTGGTGCGTTAAGAGAGGGGGCTTTCATTGGTAAGGGAGAGTCAAACCCCACAAATATCAGATGATTTGAATTGGAGATTAATACGTGAATACCTCGTTCCCTGGCACATCCTGTGCCCTGAAGTTAAGACAGAATGTTCAAGCCACTTCTTGTTGCTCAGGATAGAGACCAGTGGGGCCAAGATCTTTTGAGACCTTCCTTCTTTGTTCATCATCCCGTCTCTGAGCCAGAAGCCCTGTAAACAAAAGCGATGTGTCATTTGGCACGTGGTCAGGTGGGCCTGGCACCCCCGAGCGGTCAGGTATCAGAGCGATGAAGTCAGAGGCTGCAGTCCAATCTGTTGAGACTTGCTATTGATGTCAGGATCCTTTGTGAGGCTCCTGGACTGCTTTCATAGTTGGAGAGGAAGCAAAACCTGTGGGTAATGAGTTGGCCTTGCCATAAATCCCCAGGCACCTGAGCCAAGCTTCCCTTCATTCATCTTGGCTGTGCTGACCTGATGTTGAAATGAGGCAACGTGCTGCCAAGGTCAAGGATAGAGAGAGCACGGTAGATCGGCCAAGGGCATGAGAGATAGGCAGGACGCTTCTTAAGCCAGAGAAACGGTGAATGAAATCCGTAAAGGCGATGTGACGAATGTTTACACGTTGGCTCAGGAAGGCAGTAGATGTGATGACAGCAGGCAATTAGAGATGAATGTGTTCTGCTTGCACACCGCAGGGGCCAGAGTGAGAGCAGGTAGGTTTGTTTCTGGTGGCAGCAGGCCCTATGAAGTCCTCCTTCCAAGATGCAGCTTGCAGTGGGGCGTGCTGACATCCCTCATGCGGTCTGCCACTTGCTCAGACATCCCTCCGGGACCCAGAAGTCCGACCGAAACCAGAGCTGTGTGGAGTTGAGAGTAACATTTTACAAATGCAGCTGTGGCATTGCTCCTTGGTGGACAGCCTTTTCTTTTTGAGAAATCATATCTCCGCCCGCCCCCCCGCCCCCAGCTGGGCTCCATTTACGAAAACAAGAAGGATTACAGGTTTTTAAATAGAAATGACTGTAGAGATCATCTAGTTCACTGACCTCATTTTACAAATGAGGAAATGGTCGCCAAGAGAGGCTACGTGACCCCCCCCCCTGCCCCCCAAGGTCACACAGCTAGTGCAGGGGAATTAGCTCAAATGGATGAGCCCTCACTTAGAATGTGAGAGGTCAATGGAGCCAACACCTGCAGCCTAAAATCCTGTTCTCATCGGTGCTGGTGGATGATGGAATGGAGGGCAATTAAGGAATGGAAGGCAATTAATTAATGAACAAAGTATAAGTGTTACTATAGTATCAAGGGCAATTTGGCCAGAGGACCCAGAAACACTTAAATCCTGCTTTCACTTCATCTATTCTTCATATGAAGTCCCTAAGAGAAATACATCCATGGAACAAGGATCAGTAAAGCAAGAGAGAATATATTTCAATTAGCCCCGGCTTTGTTCTCAAACCTAAGAGAATTCCAGCGAATTAAAGTCAAACCGCAGGATGACGCCCTATTTCGGGCAGAGCTGGCCTAGGAGGCAAGCCCCTGGCAAGAGCAATAAAGTCAGTTTTAAGGAGGTTGTGGGAAATGCCCACGAGGGAGGGAATGGAAGAGAAAGGAGGTCCATGGAGGAAAGAAGTCCTCCTCTCTTCTGAGAATCTCGAAGTCACGGAGCTGGACACCAAAACAGACTCGGGGGTCATGTTTTCCAACGTCCTCAATTAGTCATTTAAGAGCAGAGGGTATTGAGGCCTAGAGAGGTGAAGTGAATTTTCTCTCCAGCGTTAAGAAAATTCTAGCATTTCTGGGCGGTGAAACAGCCACCCTAGTGGGGAGTCGTCTGAGAGGATCCTGCAGGACACGGAGACGCTGTGGGAAAGAAGGGGCCACGGGTGAGCCAAGGTTTGCAGTCCCACCTATGAAGCTGCATCATTCCAAGTCAGGCCCAGACTCGGGACAAGTGGCAGAACCACGTCGTTCCCCTCTCCCAAGTCAGATGGACTGAAAGATGAGTGAGGGCCAGGGCAGGTGGGCGATCCCACCCCAGAAGCCACACTCCTCCAACAATCTCCATGCTCCCCTGACGAGGAGCCCGGGGGGAGGGCAGAACTCTGAAACGCTGAGCACTTACCTGAGTCATCCAAGCAGAGATGGAATCAGCTGAAGAGGCAGTGCAATGACTGATTTGGCTGGAGAGCCTAATTCCGAGGGTTCCTCCCTCCTGGCCCACCCCACATTACTCCTGATGAAGCAGGCGGTCCCAGAGAGTCTGAACAGACGTAAGGAAGAAGCTATGAGATTATTTGAGACTGGGCCGTGAATACTATCTATATATTTATATCTGTAAAAGGGAAATAAAAATCACCCGTGATTCTAACACTCGGAAAGGACCTACAGCTAACATTTTTGTCCCTCCTCTCTCTTTCTTTTCTTCTTTCTCCTTTCTCCCCTTTATTAGAAGGCAACAGCTCGGGGCCTGGGTGGCACAGTCGTTAAGCGTCTGCCTTCGGCTCAGGGTATGGTCCCAGGGTCCTGGGATCGAGCCCCGCATCAGGCTCCCAGATCCACTGGGAGCCTGCCTCTTCCTCCCCCACTCTCCCTGCTTGTGTTCCCTCTCTCACCCGCTTTCCCTCTTTCTGTCAAATAAATAAATATAATCTTAAAAAAAAAAAAAAAGGCAACAGCTTTGTTTCTCCAACAAAGGCATTTCATGCAGCTCTCTGGGTAAATGGGTTTTCTTTTCTTCTTCTTTTTTTTTTTTTTAAAGATTATTTATTTTGAGAGAGAGGGAAAGAGAGAGAGTACCAGCAGGAGGGGCCGGAGAGAATCTCAGGCAGAGTCCACACCAAGCTTGGAGCCTGACCTGGGGCTCAATCCCACGACCCTGAGATCCCCACCTGAGCCAAACCAAGAGTTGGACGCTTACTCAGCTGTGGCACCCATGTGCCCCTGGGTTTTTTTCTTTTCTTTTTTTTTTTTTTGCTTCCTGATGCGACTGTGGCTCATACACACCCACAGACTCCTGCACTGTGCTTCTAGCCATTCAGTCCCTTAATTGGAATCACACTGCACCACTTTTCATTTTTATTTATTTATTTGTTTATTTTTAAAGATTTATTTATTTATTTTGAGAGCGAGCGGGCGAGCGAGCAGAGGGCAGGGCAGAGGGATAGGGAAAGAGAGAATCCTTAAGCAGACTCCCTTCTGAGCGCAGAACAGGACTCCAGACTTGACCCCGGGACCCTGAGATCATGACCTGAGCTGAAACCAAGAGTTGGCCACTTAACCGACTCAGTCACCCAGGCACCCCGGCACGTAGTTAAAAAAAAAAAAAATCTGTGTTTTACTTAATATTATATTGTGTGGAATTTCTCATGCTATTTGATTTTTTTTTGAGAGACAGAGAGAGAAAGTGTGTGGGGGTGGCGGGGCAGAGGGACAGGGAGAGAGAGCCTCTTTTTTTTTTTTTAAAGATTTTATTTATTTATTCGACAGAGATAGAGACAGCCAGTGAGAGAGGGAACACAAGCAGTGGGAGTGGGAGGAAGAAGCAGGCTCATAGTGGAAGAGCCTGATGTGGGGCTCGATCCCATAACGCCGGGATCACGCCCTGAGCCGAAGGCAGATGCTTAACCACTGTGCCACCCAGGCACCCCGGGAGAGAGAGCCTCTTAAGCCGGTTCCATGCTCAGCACGGAGCCTGACGCGGGCTCCATCTCACCACCCTGAGATCATGACCCTAGCCAAACAAAGAGTCAGATGCTTAACGAACTGAGCCACCCAGGCGCCCCCGCTATTGGATATTTTTAATGAATATTCTTCCAAAAGAAGACACCAATTTAATTAATCCATCTGCTTTTGTGGCCATTCAGGTAGTTTCTGATTTTTTACCGTAATGTCTGTCTTTATACATTAATCTTGGTCCATACCTGCCTCTTCCTGTAAAGTAAACTCCTACTTTCTTAGAAGGAAATTTTTCGTGTTCAAAGACGCACGTATTTCAGTGGTCTTGGTACACTCTGCCAAATTTCTTTCTGGAAGGAGCGAACCAATTCACACCCCACACTGCCTGCAAAATACGTGTCTCAATGCAGCCTCTTTGGCATTATACCTTTGCCATCTTGACAGCTGGAAAATGGTGTCCAACTGTTGTTTCGATGTATCCTTTTCATTTTAACGGCTCTTTAAATAGTATGGTATTAATGGGTGTATTTGTTTGATTTTTAAACCCGGTTTATCTTGTCTTTAATTCATTTGTGATCATTTTATAAAAACGTACTGCTGCTTTCTGGGATGGTACAAAGTAAAACTGACACAACTGGACATATCAGCCCTACAGAGACATTTCTAAGTTTTGATAGAATCGCATGTGGAATTGGGCTATATTTCTTTTTTGATTTCTTGTATTGTTATTGTACTTAGATAGCCATGCCTTATCCAGAGATCAATTACATTCTAATATAGGTATTTTTCAGTCTTTAAAGATACTGTTTTTATAATACTAAAGTTAATTTTTCAAAGCTTTCATGCAAGATTTCATTTAATATTCAAGTAAGTCTTGAAAAACGGGTACCCTTATTATTTCTTTGTTTTGAAAATCAAGGCCCTGAGACTTGTACTGGGTAGGTGACCTGCCCTGGTCACAAGTCCGTCAGGCTGCAGAGCCCTGGGCTTCGGCCACACCCCTCTGACCAGAAACAGGGCTTTTTCCCTAGTAAACCACGTGGCCTCAGTGCTTTTTTTTTTTTAAAGATTTATTTATTTATTTGAGAGAGAGAGAGCATAAGCAGCGGGGAGAGGCAGAAGAAGAAAGAGATCCCTGCTGAGCAGGGAACCCGATGTGGGGCTGGATCCCAGGACCCTGAGATCATGACCTGAGCCGAAGGCAGACACTTATTGGACTGAGCCACTCAGGTGCCCCCCAATGCTTTTTTATACACTGGGATTTATTTTTTTTTACATAGTCACTTCCCTCTACTATGGAGAGAAGACCTATCTTTAGCAGAAAAAAACCAGACCAACAAATAATGGAAAGCAGAGATGAGTTAAAGTGGGAGAGGGCCTAGCATGCTCTTCTCCGCTTAATCGGAATCAAAGCAGACTCCTTGATGTGCATCATCAGAGCTTTGCTTTCCTCCTGCCTGACTCCACCCCCCCCCCCCCCCCCCCCCCCCCCCCCCCCCCCCCCCCCCCACCCACATATCAACCTTTTCCCTGTTTCTTTTAACAGACCAAGTTCATTTCTGACTTAGGGCCTTGACACTGGCCATTCCCTCTGCCTGGATTGCTGTTTACACAGAACTTCCCATGGTTGCCTCCTTCCTATTGTTCTAAAGCAGGCTCCTTTCCAATAAGTCTCCCTCTATTTATTATATCACAGCACAGTTTCTATTCAGAACACTCTTACTTATTAGAATACGTACGTATTTGTCTCCCACACAAAAATGTATGCTGCAGTGAAGACGGGTTCCTTGACCATTTGATTCACAACGGTGAATCTCAATACCTAGCATTTACTTTGTATACAGCAACTTTGCTAAATGTACATATTAATTCTAATAGTTAATGCGTAGACTTTTTTTGGATTTTTTATGTACCCAAATATATCATGTTATCAGCAAATATTAAATGCTTTCATTTGTTTCTTTTCAAATGCATGCTTTTCCTCTCCTTACTGCACTGGCTAAAAATCTGCAATGCAATGTCCAACAGAGGTAGTGATAGTGGGCTCTTTCGCCCTGGTCCTGATCTCAGGGGTCAAACTCTCAGAATTTTAGTATTAATGATGATGTTTGCTGCAGCTATGTGGGTATAACTGTCATCAGATTAAGGAAGTCCCCTTCTATTCACAGTTTATCGTGAATTGTTATTGTAAATAAATTTGAGTTACAACAAATGCTTTTTCTGCAGCCATTAAGATTATTATTTGGTATTTTTCTATTCATGAGGTGAATTACAATAATGGATTTCAAATGTTAAACCACCACTGCATTTCTGAAATAAACCCAAGTGGATCACAATGTATTATTTTTGTTACATGCTTTTGAATTCAGTTTGCTAAATTTTTTAGTGGCTGCTTTAGGAAAAATATATATATTACAATATATGTTTTTAACCTCTATCAGTCGACTTGGGGTTAATATTGTATCACTTCATTTTAAAAATGTAAAACAAAAACCCCCAGAAAGGTCAAAGTATTGCAGCCATAAAGGTCTATTTACTCTCTTCCCATGATCCTTTTTTTTAAAAAATATTTTATTTATTTGACAGAGAAAGAGAGCACAAGCAGGGGGAGGGGCAGAGGGAGAGAAGCAGACTCCCCGCTAAGTGGGGAGACCAATGTGGGGCTCGAACACAGGACCCCAAGATCATGACAAAGCCGAAGTCAGATGCTGAAACGAATGAGCCACCCAGGAGTACCTCTTCCCGTGATTCTTCATGTTATAATTTTCATATGAATTATACCTACAGATGTTATAAACTTTGCAAGACAATGTTAGGATTTTTTTACTTTAAATAGGCATATGTTTTAAATTAATAGGAAAAAGTAGTTTTTACAACTATGCAGACATTTGCCATTTCTGACGTTCTTCATTCCTAAGATCTGATTTCCTCTGTAATCATTTCTGTTCCTCCTGAAGAAATTTCTTTAACATGTCTTACAGTGCAGATCTGCAGGTGATGCTCTCTCTTAGCCTTTCTTTATCTAAATGTTTTCATCTTGTCTTCATTCTTGAAAAATATTTTCACTAGATATAGATTTCTGATTTCGCAGGGTTTTTTGTTGTTGTTTTCTTTTTTAGCACCTTAAGCATATTGTTATATTGCGTGTGGCCCCCATTTTTTTCTATTGAGAAACCTGCAGTCATTTGAATCATTGTTTTTCTGTAGGTAATGAGTTGTTTTGCTCTGGCTTCTTTCAAGATTTTCTCCTTATTTCAGTTTTTAACAGTTTCACCATAACACGCCCAGGCACGTTTCTTTTTCAAATATATCCTGTGTAGACTTTGCCAGCTTCTTAAATCCGTAAAAGTGTGTCTTTCACCCAATTTGAGAATTCTGAGGTTCAGTTATTTCTTCGAATATATTTTTCTTGCCCATTCTTTCTCTCCTCATTTTTGAGACTTTGATTATTCACATATTAGACTTTTAAAACAATATCGTATTAAAAATATGTTCCTGACTCTGTGCATTTTTTCAATCTTCTTTCTTTCTTTCTCTATTCCTCAACCTTCTAGTTTTCTGATGCTTTTTCCATCGCTCTGCTGCCATTCCATTGATCTTGTGATTTTTTTTATTTCAGATATTCTATTTTTACTTCTAGAATTTCTACTTTTTAAAAAATTGTATTTTCTCTTCCTCTGCTGACATTTCCCGTCTTTCATGGTAAGCATATTACCCTTGAGCTCATTGAGCACTTATAGTGTCTGCTTGGACTGAGAGCTCCAGGCTGGTTTATCACAGAGCTGGCATCTGCTGTCTTTTCCTTTCACAGTAGGTCCCTTTCTCCCTGCTCTTCTTATAAGGAGAAAATTCTGAGTTGTATTTGGACCTTGTAAATGTTATGTTAGGTTTTATTTTATTGCTCAGAAGGGTATTGATTTTATTTTGATAAGGAAATTAATTTGGTTAGACTCAAGTAGCAAATTCTTTCATGCCAGCAACAGGTGATTCAAACCGAATTTCAAACTCCTTTCAAGCTGACTTGCACATGCATGATTCAAGGGTCAGCGAGAGACTTGGATGGAGTTGCATACAGACTGGTGTTCACTTCTCTAGATCTTTACAGGTTTCCCTCCTCACTGTCTGGTGGTCCTGGTTGGCCCAGGCTTCTTCAAATCTGGCTTCTGCAATCCAAAACACACATATTTCTATTGAGGCTTTAGGTATTTGTCACTGAGCCGTATCTGTGGTGAAGCCAGAAAACACTTGCCCCCATGCTGATGGTTTGCTCCAAATTTCCATTCCCCCCTAAAGAGGATTCAGAGAAGTTGTTTTTTTAATATTATCCAGGATTTATAGTTGTTATTTGAGAAACATACCAATTTGTGGGAGCTGACCTCTCCATAGCAGGAGTGGAAATCCTATAGGAAGGTTTTATTTTCAGATTCCATTTCCTTAAGTTGTGATAATCGTCTAATTTTTTTGTTTAACCTGGTGTCAGTTTTGGACGAGGCTTTTTTTTAAATTTGTACACATTGTCTCAGCTGATGAATTAGTTGGCAGAAAGTTGCTCGTACTAATATTCTGATGATATTTTTTAGTGTCTATAGGCTTTGTAGTGATACCCTCTTTTCCATTCCTGATATTATTTATTTCAACCATCTATCTCACTAAAGAGTTAGCAATCATTTTAGCCTTTCAAGGAGCCAGTTGTTTTTTTTTTAAAGATTTTACATACTTATTTGGGAGGGGAGGGGAGAGAGAGAAGGGAGAGAGATCTCAAGAAGATTCTGCACTGAGTGTGGAGCCCCCCATGGGCCTCGATCTCACCACCCTGAGATCATGACCTGAGCAGAAACCAAGAGTGGGACGCTAAACTGACTGAGCCACCCAGGCGCCCTTCAAGGAGCCAGTTATTGACCATTGATCTCTAATGTGTGGTTATTATCTATTTCAGTAATAGCTGTTCTTTCTCTGTTACTTTTCTTGTAATTTTGGGTTTAATTTGCTGTTTTTTTCCAGTTTCTTTCTTTCTTTTTTTTTTTTTAAGATTTTATTTATTTATTTGACAGAGAGAGAGCACAAGTCAGGGGAGCAGCAGGCAGAGGGAGAGGGAGAAGCAGGCTAACTGAGCAGGGAGCCCCATTCGGGGCTTAATCCCAGGACCCTGGGATCATGACCTGAGCTGAAGACAGATGCTTAACCACCAAGCCACCCAAGTTCCCCTATTTTTCCAGAGTCTTGAAGGGAATACTTTGCTCATTGATTTTAAGATCTTTTCTAGTACAAGTTGATCCTCTTTATTCACGGATTCCGTATTTGCAATTTCACCAAAAATTTATCTGTAGCCTCAAAATCAACACTTGTGGCATTTTGGTGGTCGTTCATGAATATGCACAGAGCAGGGAAAAATGGCTGTCACCTAGCGTGCATGTGCTCAGCAGAGGCTGAACAAAGGCAAAGTTTGCCTTCTTGTTCCAGCTCTTGTACAGTGATGATGCTGGTGGAGATAGTAGGGGGCAGTGAAATTTAGTGCACTGTGTTTCTTTTTCACTTGTTAATTCAGAATATTTTCTAATTTTCATTTTGATTTCTCCTTTGATCCATGAGTTGTTTATAAATGTTTTTCCTAATTTCCAAGTCTATGGGATTTAAAATTTTTTTTGATACCGATTTATTGCTAACTGCATGTGGACAGAAAAATATACTCTTTGTGAGAAAAAAATCCTTAGAAAGTTGTTGAAAGTTGTTTTAGGGCCAGTGCATGGTCAATTTTTGTAAATACTTCACGTTCATCTAAAAATATGTTTCTGCAGTTGTTGGGTATAGTGTTCTACATAACAACAATTAAACCAAATTTTTAAAGTTGTTATTCCATTCTTCTATGTCCGTACTAATACTTACATGGTTGTTCTATTAGTTACTGAGAAAACTTTGTTAAAATGTCCCCTGGGAATATCCATAGAATGTACAACACAAAGAGTGAAACCTAATGTAAGGTGTGGACTTTCGTTAATAGTAATGTATCACATTGGCTTATCAGTTATACCAAAGGGATCACACAAACTCAAGCTGTTAATAATAGGAAAATTTTTGTGTAGGGGGTGAAGGTGAGAGAGTATAAGGAATTCTTCATACCTTCTGTGCCAGACACCATGCGAGGTGCTTAGGGGATAGTAGGCAATGCTGCAGACGCCAGTATCCACAGAAGTCAAATTCTAGTTTATGTATGCCAACGAGTGGAGAGAGAAAACAAACAAGTAAACAAAGGTACAATATAATTTCAGGTATTGATAAGTGCACTTCTGTCTCCTTTCTGAGCTTCACCTTATAATCATTTCCATTCTGCAAATAAATCCCTACCTTTCTGTTCTTAAGGATGGGCCGGNCGGGCCGGTCTGGTGTTTGGCCCAAGGTGTATCTTTACAACTAAGAAAACAGAGCAGAAACAGAGGTCAAATAAATCTCCCAGGAAGCACATCTTGTACTATCTGTCAAAAATGACTGAAGGATTTGCCACTGAAGTGTTCATAATTTTGTTTAAAAACCCTGGAAGTTGACCTTAGTATAAAAAAAATAGACCCTACTAAGTAAACAAAGGGAAGAAATATACTTTTAAAATCTAAGTACCACCTTGGGCTTAAGGAATACATGACTCAACTCTCTTTCATGAGAATTACTTATCACTGCTTTGAGAAGAAGGTAGCTAAAATATTCATTTTTTAGTTTTATTTGTGATTATGGTAAAAATGCATAACCTAAAATTGATCGTTTTAACCATTTTTTAAATGCCTAGTTCTGTGGCATTAAGTACATTCACATTGTTGTGCAAACATCACCACCATCCATCTCTGGAACTTTCTATCATCTCAAATTGAAACTCTATACCTGCAAAAAATGCCCCCCTATTGATCCATGCCCCGCAGCCTTGGTAACCCCATTCTGTTTTCTGTCACTATGAATTTGACTACTCTAGACACCTCACGTAAGTGGGATCATAGAGTACTTTAAAATATTATTTTTAAAAAACCAATCTACTCTATTTAAAAATCAAATAGTAAGTTACGAGCACAAGTATCTATTCTGACCATTGTTATTGATTGTGGCTTTTATGCATTTTGCTTATTAAATCTCTGAGGTGGTTTTAGCGAAGGAGGCGGTTTCAGAACATTTCAACAAAATAAATCACCAGAGCCTTCTCATACTCGGCTTCTAAGTGAATTAAAGAAGGCAAATTTCAGAGCCAAGCGCTACTCAACTATTATGTTTATTGTCATTACTTGCCTAGCTGGAAATAGAAGTTTATACTGTAGATTCTTACACTGTCTGGGCTTGGGGTAGGTGTGTTTCTGGTGCAAATGAAAATGTTTCTCTGATGTTCAAAATGATTTTCTTCCCTGAAATAACATTAAAAAATGGTTTTGACTGATCACAACACAGGCATTTTAAAATGGGTTAAAATCGTTGGCAACTGCACCGTTTGATTTAAACAAAGCCCAGATTGTGGGGATAACTCCAGCAAATGCGTCAGGACCATTGCTTTCATTTTCTGACTTTGCACTGNCTCCAGCAAATGCGTCAGGACCATCGCTTTCATTTTCTGACCCTGCACTAATTGAATAGACAGATTTTTCCTTTGCGGCAAACAGATATTGATAAAACAGCTTTAGCTGTTCTGTCACCCATTAAATTGATGGCGGGCAGGCCTTCAATGCCTATAAATTTGATCTATGTTCGGCGAAGCCACACATTTAAAATCTTGACTCTCAAGATCTTAAAAATCTTAAATATATTTTAACTCCGGGCCAGAAACACTTAAATTATATATGACTCAGACATACCTGAAGAGACTGGGTAAATTGTTTCAGATGCTTTCAATTCTCTATCTTCTAATTAAATTAACTTTGGACATGTTCCTCTCTGTTCACAAGGTTAAAGTGAGTGGATTCCGTATGCACCAAGCACAGGCTACAGGCTGCAACACCAGTAGGATTTGTACCCACGTTCCAACTGTGTTTACCCAGCATTTTTCAGCGAGTTGAGGGAGTAAGGGCTGGGAGACTTAGGGAGAGGTGAGTAAGAGAAGGAAAATGGGAAAAATAGGAAAGCAGGATCTGATGAAAATAGATAGGCTAGTCTTCAAGGTGATGCTTATAAATGGATCTATGAACTGAAATCTGGAATTTAGGAAATGAATATGCCCATGGGACACTCACTGTCTCCTGCCACCCTGAATTGCCTTGTATATTTGACCCATGTGCCCTGTTTCTCTACCAGAGGAGACTTGCTATGCATTGTTGTTTTGTTAAATACGTATTTATGGTTGTCAATGATGGTGGTGATGATGGTGACTTTTACTGAGAAAGCCAGGGACAGGAAAAAAGTCAGGGTGAGAAGAAATAAGGGCATGAAGAGAAGCAAGGGGCAGAGTCTACTGAAGAGGGTGGAGCCAGCCAGTCCTGCTGCTCTGTTTTACTCCTGCTGCACATTTTAGTTTTGCAAGCCTTTCTAGCCTTTACCCTTTAGATGCAGACAAATCTCATTTTTGTTGCAAAAGCCTTCATTTCCAGTGAATTTAGTAATGGACAAAACGTAGATTTACTGGTGAGGATGTGGAAGAAGGGAACCCTTGTGCACTGTTGGTGGGGATGCAAATTGGTGCAGCCACTGTGGAAAACAGTATGGCAGTTTCTCAAATTAAAAATAGAACTCCATATGATCCAGCAATCTCATTTCTTCATATATATCTGAAGGAAGTGAAACCATTATCTCCAAGAGATGTCTGTACTCCCATGTTTGTTGCAGCATTATTTGTAATAGTCAAGGTATGGAAACAACCTAAGTGTCTATCAGCAAATGTGTCTATCACGAAAATGTGGGGTGTACATACATTATATACAATAGAATATTATTCAGCCTTAAAAAGGAGGGGAATCCTGTCGTTTGCAACATCATGGATGTTGCTGGAGAGCATTATACTAAGTGAAATAAGTTAGACAGAGACAGAAATATACTACATGCTATCATTTACTCATGGAATCTAAAAAAAAGTCAAATATATAAAAACAGAATAGAAAAGCAGTTGTGAGAAGCTACAGGATTGGAGAAAGAGGGTGAGTTTGGTAAAGGATACAAGCTTGGGGCTGTAAGATGGATGAAGTTTGAGGATCAAATGTATAACATGCTGACTACTATTAGTAACACTGTACTATATAAATAAAATTTGCTTAGAAAGTAGAACTTAAACATTCTTACCAAAAAAGGGAAGGGAGTAAAGTTGTGAAGTGATGGATGTGCTCATTAATTCGATGGGGGAGGGATCCTTTCACAATGTATACATATAAAAAATCGTCACATTGTACACTTTACATATCTTACAATTTTATTGTCAAACCCACCTTGATAAAGCTGGGGAAAGAAAAGAAGTAGATTTGCAGATTTTTAATCAACTGAATGCAAAAAAATTCCTTGGTATTCTAGTAGTCAAGATAATTGCATTCCACAAGAAAGCAGACCAACTCAGTTTTCCAAAGGATTTTAGACTTTATTTTAGACTTTAGAAGATTANTAGACTTCAGAAGATTACTTTTCCTCCGACATCTTAGAAAGTGCAGAGCATTGCCATGCACCTTGCAAAGGGAGGACAGGAAAATGTTTTTTTTTCATATTATTGGGCGAACGCATAGCAGGAGGAACTCTTTGCAGCAGGATTGAGCCAAATAATAAAGATGGCCCAGGCAAAGTGTACAGGTCAGGAGACAGAAACATCCCGCTAGGCACGTGACCAGCAGAATCAATTCTCACCCCCGTGACCCAGGCATAATAATAGCCCCAACACCGGCTCAGACACAGCGATTACTTCTTGTTCTCCTTGCCCAGGGCCCATGGAATGGCTTTCATCTCAACCACAGAAAACATCCTTGGTAAGTGGATTCAAAATTGCCACTGAGTTAACGTCATAAAAAGGATGTGTAAGTGAATTCCTGTATTATCTAGATTAGAACTTCTATTTATATGTCTAGTGAAATTATTACCAAATTACCACTCTTGTGCCCGTAATAGGTTATTCTGCACAGCAGGATGTTTGAGGAAAAGCGATGCCTACCTTTGGTTTCATTTTACATGTTCTAAAGGGATAGGCATGAACCCAGAGCAAGAGGATGAGGCATATTCCCCAACTCTGGGGCCTAGGAGGTACAAAACATTGAAAAATTTCAATATCTAAACAGTTGTGTATTAAAGATTCTTTTTTTTTTTTTAGATTTTATTTATTTATTTGACAGAGAAGGAGACAACCAGCGAGAGAGGGAACACAAGCAGGGGGAGTGGGAGAGGAAGAAGCAGGCTCCCAGTGGAAGAGCCTGATGTGGGGCTCGATCCCAGGACTCCGGGATCATGCCCTGAGCCGAAGGCAGACGCTTAATGACTGAGCCACCCAGGCGCCCCCGTATTAAAGATTCTTAAGCCAGGCTGAGGCAAGAATTCTATAGCCAAACTATTACAGTATTCTAGCCAAAGCATATGTTTAAAGAAATACTCATAAAGTGCTTTATTTTTTTTAAGGTTTTATTTACTTGTTTGAGGTAGGGGAGGGGCAGAGGGAAAGGGAGAGAGAGACTCAAGCAGATTCTGCACTAAGCACAGAACTTAACATGGGACTCGATCTCATGACCTTGATCTCAAGTCCTGGAGATCACAACCTGAGCCCAAACCAAGAGCAGGTCGCTCAACTGACGGTGTCACCTGGGCAGCCCTGAAGTGCTTTAATATATCATTTCTGTTTAAAAACTGCAGCATATCCTTAACAAATAACTTCGGAGTGCATTGAAAATGAAAACTTTACTTTTAATTTTAAAAATGAAATCTTTACTTTCAATTTTTAAAATGAAATCCAATAACGATTGCTTAGATACCTGGAAAGTCAAGCCATCTTTCCTAGGTGGGCTTTCCATGTGGGCAAGGGCCAAAACGAGGGATGCTTTTCACATTTTATGGCAATAATGGCACCAAGGTCCATTTGCTGGTCTGTAAACGACAGCATCAGGTGTTCCTGACCTTGGTGTATCAGTAGAAGTTCCCCAAACACAGCAGGTCAGGTAACCCTTCATACCAAGAAAATGCCGTGCAAGTAAGAGTTACTGTCATGTTATCTTCCTTGCTGGGGAAGTTGTCACGGGCACTTATCACCTGCAGTCCTGGGTGCAGTTTGGTTAAAGATAACTGTAACTGTAGNACCAAGGGCCAAAACGAGGGATGCTTTTCACATTTTATGGCAATAATGGCACCAAGGTCCATTTGCTGGTCTGTAAACGACAGCATCAGGTGTTCCTGACCTTGGTGTATCAGTAGAAGTTCCCCAAACACAGCAGGTCAGGTAACCCTTCATACCAAGAAAATGCCGTGCAAGTAAGAGTTACTGTCATGTTATCTTCCTTGCTGGGGAAGTTGTCACGGGCACTTATCACCTGCAGTCCTGGGTGCAGTTTGGTTAAAGATAACTGTAACTGTAGCTGAGGTGTTTAGGGCAAAACCGAAGCTGTGGGAGCAGAAGAACGACACAAGCAGCATGTTGTTCCCGTGCACCTCGAGGAGAGAGACTTCAGTAGCATGGCTCCTGGGCATCATCTATGCATTCAAAGTCACCTCCTAGCTTGGACTCGGGAACAGAGAGACTCACCGGTTCCCCGGGACTCGGCGCTGTCCGCGCTCCGTGGGTACTGACGGTGAACAGTAGATGCCACACAGGACGGTGCCCGGGTGGCAGATGGCCCAAAGCAGCTGTCGGCAGAGCACTGCTTGCGGAGGTGCTCGGGCCCCAGCCGTCCCCCGTGGCACCATCTTGAATTTCTTCCTTTGCCTGCGCGCAGCTGCTGCAGTAACTCCAGGACCCCCTGGAGTCCCCTTCTCACAAAAGTCCACTCTGCCTGGAGTGCATGGTCCCCCATTTCTGATTTCTCCGCCTTTGCTCCCAGTTTAGTTTAAGTCACCTTCTCCCTGCCCCAGTGGCCATCCAAAGTAGGGTGATGGTTACCGTCTTTATCATTCTCCATTCCAATCTCTTCTTGCTTCCCTTCCTAGCATTTATGTGCTAGATTGTACTTAGGTATCATTCAGTCCAGTCCCTGCTTTTTATAAACAAAGATGTTAATGACCAGAGAGTTGGGGAAGTGCCTGAGGTTGCTCACCTAAATCAACAGTGGCACCCACACAGTTATGTCTATAACATCAGAAAGGGCAGGGGCATCTGAAGGTCCATTTGCCTCTAATTAAATCCAACTACTGGGTGATAAAGCAGACACAGAGTCCAAAAGAAGTACCAAACCTTTTCTTTTGCCTTTTCCTTTAGATTGCCAACAAACAATAGCCCTTCCTCTTCTTCCCATACATCAGTTAAATGGGATGAAGTAACTTACCTCTCTCTCCTCCACCCCTTCCCCATACCAGGGTTTCATCATTTCTTTCTCTAACCCTCTGGTAAAGCGGCTGGGTAATAGAAGGGGCTGGGAGAGGACTGGCAAAGGGGCTTCAGATATGCAACGTGCTCAGGTCTGGTGTCTAAAAGGAGGAGATGAAGAGTAGTCCTTCCTGCTCCAGCTCAAACACACAGACAACCTCTCAGCACCCAAGTCCTGTATTTTGTTATGCTGAGTCTTTTCTGTTGCCTCTGTTTTCTATTACCTTGTCTTGATAAATGCCAGTTCTCCAGAGGAAGCACTCCTCTCCAGCAGGTGGATAAAGGAGAGGGAAGATAACAATGCTGGGGAAGGGGGGCAGCATGGCGACAATGGAGACACCAAAACACAGGTTTGCAAGCTGAAGGTGCATGAGAATGATATGAGCAGCTCACTTACATTCAAATTCCCGGGCTTCCCTAACCCTTGGAAATTTAGATTCAGCAGATTGAGGGTGTAAATGTTGGATCCCAAAATCTACATGTAAAAAAGGCACCCTGATAATTGTAAAAGCAAGTCGTATATCTTCACCTGTCATAAAAGCATCAAGTACTTGTGGCTTGAGTTCTCTGATCTAACTCAATGCTTCTGACTGATGTGCGCTTGGACACCACTTCCCAGAGGTGGCCCCAGGCCCCGTCCAGAGGGAGGCCCTCGACCAGCCTCACCCATGTTCCTCACTGGGCCTTAGAAACACTATGGTTTGTTCCGAGTGTGCTGGTGTGGAAGAGGTCGTGAGGCCTTCTCGCTCAGCAACACATTTCAGAACCCCACACCAGTTAACTATCCCTTGAACAATAAAGTTAATTTCAGAACCGAAAGTGGACGAAGAAAGGAGAAACCTCCCCACAACATCCTCGTCTGCTCTACAGGTCCAGAGAGACAAAAAACCCTGGGGGGGGCATGAGGACCCCACCATTGACATGTTCAGGAAAAGCACACTTCCTTTTTGTGTTGGATCACTGCTTCTTTCCTTTCTTCCACCTTGTCACAGCTCTCCTCACTGCTTTGGGTTTTTTATTTTTTAAAAATTTTTAGGTTTTTTTTTTTTAAAGATTTTATTTATTTATTTGACAGAGCGAAGAGAGCACAAGCAGGGGGAGCAGCAGAGGGAGAGGGAGAAGCAGGCTCCCTATTGAGCAGGGAGCCCAATGTGGGGCTCAATCCCAGGACCCTGAGATCATGACCTGAGCCGAAGGCGGATGCTTGACTGACTGAGCCACCCAGGCACCCCGCTTTCTGTTTTTTGAATATATTATAGGATGCTGCTTGCCTGTCTGGGAAACCAGTAGTCATTCATTAAATGTACAGTTCCCTTGGCATATCTGCTGAGAATTCAGAAGGATTTTGGTCCTTGTTCTGAGATCAGAGAATGGCACCACTTCAATGAAAGCACACCTGTTGAACTTGTCTTTGACTTCAGTGCCTGGAAAGAGAGATTAGCAGCCTTCCTGTGCTAGCCAAAGCCCCTCTTGTGTTAGGACAAGTTTTCCCTTGGCACAGAAGGCCTGGCCTCCCAGGCTGCAAGCAGTTTTTGGTGATAGGGTGGCAGGTGTCGGGGATGTTCTCACCCTTCCAGTTCCTTGCCACTGCTTGACTTGCCCTTTCCTGACTGGTGTCTGCCAGAAGGTTCGGAGCTACAGCAGCAGAGGCCACCTGTTGCTCTGGGATCCTGTACACATGTGCTCCTGCTGACAGCGCTGAAACTGGCAGAGGTGATTGGGGGGGGTGCTGCCAGTGATTTAAGATGGTCTTCCTGGCAATTTAGGTAAACCTGCTGTGCAGCACTCTCTCAAGGCAAGAAGATGAATGCACCTCCTAGTGATTGAATCAGCTGGCATTTGAAAGAGGAGGAGCAAGAGAGAGACACCACCCTGGGAGGCTTGGCAGGTGAAAAATGACCCAGAAAAGTCCCTGGTTAAATAGTCGAACAGCTGGCACAAGGTCCTGAAAACCAACTCCTGTTTACCATAGTTTGTTTAAGATCTCCGCTACAACTCCTTTCCCTTCCACCAGCACACAGAAGATAGGGTTTGTGTTTTATATATTGCTAGTTTTTACCCACTGCTTTTCTTTGAATACCAACTCTCCATTACTGGTAATACTGCAAATATACAATTGTGGGAAACAATCCATAGATTATTTTTAAGTGTAGTTTTGTATTTACATATGCTCAGAGGTGTGTTTCATGCTTTGAGAATTCATGTTTAACAAAGTAATGAAGCCCCATGGGGTAGATCTCCCTCTGCAAGTGTTGGAAGTCTGCCCAGTTCCTGTCCAGCTCATTTTATGGGCTCTTATCTATAATCCATGATGTCTTGGGATTCAATATTATCAATGCTAAGACGTTTTGGCTAGTAGGAGAGATAAAGTTCAGTGTTTTCATTTCTCCCTTTTTCTTCTGACAAAATGAATAGAGCTGCAAACGTTATAATGACGCTCAGTGGGTGTACTGAGCAGGCCTGGTTTTGCAAAAAGGGCATGGGATTGGGTAGGGGACAGGTGGGTATGAGTCCCAGCTCCACTACTGGGCAGTATAGCCTTAGGCAAGTTATTTCGTGTCTCTGAGCACTAGACCCTCATCCATAAAGGGTTACTATCATCAGTACCTTGCTTACTTCCTGGGATGGGTATGAAGGTCAAAGGAGATGCAGATAAGAAAGCATTTAGTGAATTGCAATGTGGTCTTTTGGATTTCAAACAGTCTAGGGCTCTAGACCAGTGAGCAGCCTGCATGGTAACAAAGTGCTTTCTTGGGTTGGGAAGGCAGTAATTCTCACGGTGATTGAGTATGAGATTTTATACAAAGAGCTACAAAGAGATAGTCTGCCCTGAATAAATGCAAATTGACCTTTTAGCTTTTTAACTTTCCAGTTTCTTTTCAAGCTGCAACAGTATGAGAAGGAGTCATCAGAACAGATACCCAGGACGAAAGCAAGAAAACCTGGAAGAGAGGCTCCAGGCTAGCAGTGTCCCCGCCAACCTCTGCCATGCCCGGGGTGCAGAGCTTGTCTTTTGCTTTTCTCTCTGTCTCTCCAGGGGATCTCACCAAAAACAATCAATGCCATCTATATTGAAGATGCTAAAAGTTACAGCCTCAAACTTCCCGGAGCTCCGAGCATATATCCAATTAAATTTCAATACCAACAGTTGGTTGTCTAATAGGCATTACAAAATTAACATGGCCTCTACCAAGTCACTAATCTCCCTTCAAATCCACTTCCCGCCAAGACTTATTTATCCCATGGCAGGACCCTGCACCCAGTGGCTCAGGTCAAAATCATAGGAACACGAATGTTGGTCTCTGCACTGGAGCCCACCGGGCTTCAGATCCCAGCTCAGCTGCTTATTAGTTCTGTGACTTTGGATAAGTTACTTGATCTTTCTGTGCCTCAGTTTCCTTATCTCTAAAATGGGGACAATGTTGTATCTAACTCTTTGCACTTTAAAGCACTCAGAATAGTACCCAGTGCACTGTGGTCTCTCTATGAGGGTTTGTTGTTGTTATCATCTATATTTCATTAGCAAATATTGTCAGTTCTACTTCCAAAGCCTATCCTGAGTTCCTTTTCACCATTTCAATACAAAAACCCCTGTGTGGACCATCATTTTATCTCTGTTGAATTCCTGGGCCCTTCCTAACGTGCCTATATGTCTTCACTATGCCTCTGTTACTGTCCATCCTGTATCAAGGAGACAGAATCCAGGCTCCTGTCACAAGGCCCCACCTGCTCTGACTGCTTTCCCTTCCAATCTCGTCGCCACTCCCTACCTTATCAGGATGGTCTAGCTTGCTATGACTGCTCTTTGGCATTATTCATTTCTCAATTCAAATGTCCCTACCTCCAAGAGACTTTCTCTCATCTAAATATTCAGAGAAGCCTCCTCTTCCAGTCCCTGTCCACTACTATCATATCCTCCTCTTTTATTCATAGACTTAACAGAATCAGAAAGACCCTTTAATGGACAGGCCTAGGGGTTCCTGTTCATCTCTTGCCATAGAATGTCACGTCCTTGAATGTGGAAACCCGCTTTGTCTCTTGTTGCTATGTCCTAACAATGTTGAACTTCATCTGATTCCTGTGATGCTGGGAAAGAGTTAAAAACTAAGAAATCCCCCCACCCTTTGTATTTTGAGAAATGGTTTGCTTGCAAAGAACCATCTTTCCCCAAATGATTTAGATAAGACTCATGGGTGCCCCTTTATTTCCCTATAACAAGGCCAGACATAGACCCTCCAAATTCCTATTCTTTTCCCCACAAGGGATTAGCTGCTCTGCTTGTCTCCACTGATCAGATGGAATAAACTGCTTGTGAACCAAACTTTGGTTAATGTCTTCTCTATCCCACAGACCACTAAACTTCAGCCTACCCTCAGCATGAGCCAGCAGACACGTAAGAATTGGCTGGCCACAGGGTGAGATGTCCTCTTATCTACCCCTGATCAGGCCAACTCCCCCATCCTACTCCCCCACACTTACTTCTTTATCTTCTTTGCTCTTTCTTACAAAAGAAAAACTTTTTTGCCTAACCCTTGGGGTGCTTACAGATCTTATGGGTGCATCATGCTTTCTGTGACAATAATTCCTCCCCTCCTTGCAATAATTCTTTAAGTCTCTCTGATAAATCTGATTTTTTTTTTATTTGACAGTGTCTAAAATGTGCTTGGCACATGATAAATACCTAATAGATATTCGTTAAGGAATAAAAGTACGTTGCTTTTTCAGATTCAGATTCAAAAGACTGTAGCTTTACTACGGGAACACTATGCAAGGTGAATTCCAATGCCCATTGCTGAAAACCCCAATGGCAGAGCACGCAAAGGCAGTTCCCTTTGGGGCTGACTTCTGGGCCCCTATTTAGAAAGAACATTCTTAGAGAAACAGTGCATTCATATCAGAAGTGGGTAGCTGATGGTAAGGATGGGATTGCAATTCACCCACCAACTCATTTCGTTCTTTTTCACTTGCAGAAAAAGATGCATACTCTGGTCCTCTTGAGATTTGACCTCCCTCATTCCCTACCCAGCCCTTCACTGCATACTACCTGGGTTTGTATGCTGAATAAAGATGAGAGTACTATGGAGGGGTGTGTGTGTGTGTGTGTGTGTGTGTGTGTGTGTGTGTGTGTGTTTGTGTGTGTGTGTTTCTATTTGCAAGAGGCCAAACATCCATGTAATCAAGGGTATTATTAAAAGTAAAATCTCCCCTTTTCCAAGCTGATGTTCAGCATCCTATAAACCTTGCATCTAAATTTGTGTTGTATTCCTGGTTGTCTTTAAAAATTAAAACCAACAGAAACAAAGTAGAATAAAATAAAATAAGCCATGAATATGCCCCCCACACACAAACATACACACAGCCTTCTATTTTTTAAGACATTTTCTTTGTTTTGGACCATCCTTGCATACTGTCTCATCCTCTAGCATGGAGTAGGTAGCTCACTATCATTTTATAGAAAAAATTATCTTCAGCCTTGAAAGATAGAGCAACTCCTACATTTTCCATAGACTGCTTAAACAGCTGTGATTTTTAAAAAACTACTTTCCATACGAGTTTAGTTTTTCCTTTTCTTATGACTAATCTAAGCATCCTTCTTAATTGCAAATATATTAAATGATAATCACGACTGAGGTACATAGCTAATTTGGGTTTATTGCCTTTTTATATGTATAGCAAACATGAGCCTTCCAAGTTAGTATAATTATGTTTCAAGACCCATAAAATATGCTTCATTTTATTGTAACTATATTGCCATTTTGAGTTAATTTATTTATAAAAATTCTGCTCACTGCTATTAAGAAATCTTTCTCAGGTTTGGGCATGAAAAAGGCCATTAATTAACTCTTTATTGATGGATTGATCAGGGAAGGAGACTAGCGTTCCTGGGCCCTGGTGGTTACTCAGCACAATATAAAAGTCCTAATGCCAGCTATGTGGTCACAGGAGAATCATTTTTAACTTGTAAGAATTAGAAATGGCTAATTATTTCAGATAAAAAATCTGAAACACAACATACAGTTTATTATAAATGTTTCACATGATGCTAGGCAATCAACAATAATTTGTAAAGTCTTTTCATTGTGCCCA
The DNA here is from genome assembly GCF_002007445.2 of Ailuropoda melanoleuca. Classification (NCBI taxonomy): domain Eukaryota; kingdom Metazoa; phylum Chordata; class Mammalia; order Carnivora; family Ursidae; genus Ailuropoda; species Ailuropoda melanoleuca. Next base: position 35,444,188 of record NC_048226.1, read on the forward strand.
GTATTGTGCTAAGAGACAATGGAGGATTAAAATGGTATAAGATCTATTCTTTCAATGCTGCTTTAGGTTTTGCTGCCATTTGCTTAGGTTAGATTAAACATCCTTTAGCTTTATTTTCCCTGCATTACTGCTAAATGTACTCACTTATTCCAACTGAAATTACCTCTATTTCCCTGAGTTTAAATCTTTTGGACAGTTATTGATAATGTCATTTCTCTACCCCAATGAATCATTTAAGCAAGAACATACTTAATTCCTTCAAATTTTTCTCTTGTTGCTTTCTTCTCTTCCTTCATCTTAACCAAATTCTGATTAGTGAGCTCATTACTGTTTGTACCTGGGTGTCTTTTAACATGTGGCAAATTTGAGATGCTTTCATCGAAGCAGGGAAATTGCTATTTCCCTCTTTCATCTCACTGCAATCGATTTTCAACAGCCGCAAGAATTTATCTCCATTTTGAAGATACATCGTGGCAAAGGAGGACAAAATCACCAGCTATTTTTAAGTTTGGGTGGCTTAAAACTGTCTTAAAACACATCTTTTTTCTCCAAATGAAGTTGCTTAAAATTTGGTGCTACTTTCTTAAATTGATTAACACTTGTAGTCTCTGATGTCTTCATAATTCATATTACAAGCTCTGTTCATTTCTCCAAGTACAAATAAGGTTGTCAGACAGCTTTAAAGGCTGCAATCATTGAGTAATACATAAAGAGTGCAACCAAATAGGTAATTTATGGAAAGGCTCTCTGGTGGTGCAAAGAATTAATGAAGTTTTCAAAGCCTCTCGATTAGCAATCGGGGGATATTTCAGATGCTGAGAGACTTTGACTTCAAGCCAAAGAAACAAAGCCTACAGAATTATGAGAACTGGGGAGGGAGGGAAATATCTAACCCAGAGATCGCAAACAGGGAAACTCCTGTCTTACAGGAGTTTCTGTCTTACAGACTGTTGTTCTTTCTTTAACTTTGGCTTTGAAAGTCTTTGGGAGAGGGAAACCGATCTTATACCCACCATGTTCCCCACCACTACCACTGTCTGACCTGTGAGCAGAGTCACATGCTGACATTACCTGTCTGGCATCTAAATGTATTTCAATCTGTGACCCAGTCTTTACAGACAGGGAAATGAGAAATCTGTGAGCCAAGTAATGTATTCCAGGTAACTGATGGGCAACATGTCTCATGAGCAGTTGACCTCACAAATATCTGGGGTCCCCAACCAGCGTTCTTTCTACTCCATGTGTGGTTATGTTCGTCCGAGAGCTTAAAGTCAGGACCCACTAAGGGTCAAGTTCATTAATATAATATTTCATACTTTTGGATTCACAAAAGTATTTTAGAAGAAAGAGTTATAAAAAGGACATTCAAGAGGTTGAGTAAATTGACTGCGTTGAGGGAGAAAGCTGGGTTGAGTCTTACGGTCAGCCCCCAGCCCCTCCCTCCCAGGTGGGATTTATTGCTTATTTTTCACAATGAAGAGAGCAGCCAGTAAAAGTGATTAAATTACAGCATTTGTTTCTGTAAGTAAAGTCACAATTTCCAAATAAATCTCTAGATGATCCTTGCATTTAAAATGCCATTGATTCCTCAAAAGAACAAATCACTGGATTAAAATGAAAAAGTAAAAACCTACGGCATGCTTAGAAATGATTTTCTCTTAGCCATCGTATTACTCATGCCAGATCTGTATGTCAGTCTGACTTCATTTCAAGAGGATCATTTGAGTTGCGGTAAGAGGCAGTAGTATCTTGACTTAAGGTGTCTTTAATATGATAATCAAGAGCCACAACTTCATCATTAAAATTACACTCCTTCATCATTTTTGCTCCAAATGGTGCCATCCACACACACCCAACTTTGCTTACATTCTATTTTTTGTGTCTTTCATTCTTATTTCTTAGTCACTTGGATTTGGAACACCTTTCCCTTGTCTTGGTTTACTCTTCTTTTTCATCTACAGGCTGATCCCAAACAGTCCTAGCAGATCTACACGAGTTAAGAAGATTACTCAAGAAACCCTTGCATTAGGCTCCAGGAAAGTTGGTCTTTCTGGCAATATTCTCATTTGTTTTTAGATCTTCATTAACTAGATGCTTAGTTTTTTAACCTCTTCTGTGCTCCACAGCAGTTTTTCATACCTATATCCAGTGCTTATCAGATTGCACTGTAATGATTCTTTCACATATGCAGCTCCCTTATTTAACTCTATGCTCCTCAAGGACAAGGGATTTATCTTAATCAGTTTTTCTTAATCTTTTTCTTAAGATTTTATTTATTTATTTGAGAGAGAGAGAGAGCACAAGCTGGGAAGGAAAGGCAGAGGGAGAGGGAAAAGCAGACTCTCCACTGAGCAGGAAACCTGAAGTGGGGCTTGATCCCAGGACCCTAGGATCATGACCTAAGCTGAAGGCAAACGCTTAACTGACTGAGCCACCCAGGAGCCCCTTTTAATCAGTTTTGTCTTCCTGGCACCTAACATTACACTTGATATTATTCAAAGAAAAAAAAATGAATGAATAAAACCACACAAGGTAATAGGTGCCTGTGAAGGGTTCTGCTTTAAAAAAAGCACCAAAAACCCAAATTTTAGTTAATATATAAAAACAGACAAGAGACACAAAGGTTGAATTGGAAAAAAAAATCAAGGAGGACAATTTATGTAGGGAGATAGTGCCATGATGTGAGGGGAAGCTGGCTTCAGTCTAATATCCCAAGTGGATCAGAGGGTTGGCTGACTGGCTACCATTGACCTCTGATATTCTCCCTGTCCCATGTCAAGTTCTGTCCTTCCTCTGGCATCTTCTTCCTTACCTTTGCCACCTCACTGATGCTTGGGTGAGCTGTGGCCAACTGGTTTGTTTTTCAGATTCTTGTTTTGCTATCCCACCATTATAGACTTAACTCCTCCTTATCCATATATTTATGATGATGATGATGATGATGATATTCAATGAGCCAACAACTATCCATATCTTTGTACTTCAACATCTGTTGATCTGTTCAATCCAATTAGAGTCAGGTCTTGCTGGCTCAGAAGTCTCTCTCTTTCCTCCCATCATTCATATAGCACTTAGTGTGTACCAGGCAAGCCCTAGGACCAGCACTGCCCTTAGAGCTGGGCAATGGGAGCTTTTGCCCTGGCCATGTGCATACTTAATACCATGCAATGAGGGGCTCGTGGTGCCCAGGTGCATGTCCAGCCAGAATTTGCCCTACTCTCCCATATTCCAAGTACCCAGGATGCATGAATATCCTGCCCACATGGCTCCCAAACCTGCATCTGGGGCTTGCATGGATCTCTTCAGAAGGTCCTGCTTCCTGAGTGTGCCTGTTGTCTTGGTTGGGGGCAAGGTTGGATGAGCTTTGCTGTGTGGGATGTCCACACACATGTCCATGAGGCCTCATAGGATACAGGACAGAGCCAAGGGGAAGTGTAGAAGGGGGTGAGGTATGGGTGCTGATGGGGAGGCTTCTCCTTTCAATCGACTACTGCCTTTAGTTCCCGTAAATTTTAGAGCCTGCTAAGTGCTTTACATGTATTTCCTTATTTGTTCTTGACAATGACTCCATGTAGGGGAAATCAAGGTCTTATGGGGAAAAACAGAATAGAGGGAATTATTGAGGTCTCAAGCAAACTCATTCACTCAATAAGAATTTATTGATAGATGTAGTGGTGAGCAAAAACAGATGGCCTCTTCTCTCATGAAACTCTTTTTATCCACTAAACACAGTAATAAAGACAACACACTAAGCAGAGGAAACACTGTCATTGTACACTTCTTTAAATAGCAATCATGTACTGTAACACTAATTTCTACTTACCAGTCTTGGATGTCAAGGAAATGTTTAACCTCTACAGTTTCAAAAAGTTCCTTGTGAATGTTTCCTTTTTGTGAGCACTTTTTTCCCCCATGGCTTGTCTTCAAAGCAGATGTTAAAAAATGTCTGTGATTTTATAACTTGGAGATGTGGGACACAACTTCCCAAGTTTTCTGGCAGTGTTAGTAGCACAGATTAATTTGGTTATGTGTGTTGCTGGATATCATCACAGATTAAATTTATCTATCTATCTGTCTATCTATCTACCTATCTTTTTTTCTTCTTCAGTGAAACAGGAGCCTTGAGATCGTTGAAGGCAATTTCCCTCCTCCAATACTCCCCTACCTGCCCGTCTAGGATCAGGCCCCGTGGGATGACCAGGTGGGTCTCTCTCAAAAAAGGAAATCATCTTAAGATCACTAAGGGTGGTTTTTCCTTGGATTCCAAGGATAGTTGTCTTCCTAACCCCAGCCTCTGGGTCAGGCTGGTATTGACAACTAGAACCTTGACAGCCCAAGCTGGGGACAGAGGTTGCAGTCATGTCAGGCATCCTCCCTGACAGGTGGTACCCCCATGTTGGAATAGGCTCCTGGAGATAGCTAGTAGCTTTGAGAAACACTGGCAGGAGTGACCAATCAAACTGCTCTCTGGATCCCTTGGGTGTGGGGGCCAGCACTTCCCTTTGGATAGAGTTAGTCTCTGGGGCACATGGACAATGCAGAGGAAATGGGGACTTCCTGCTGACAAGGCTTGGGGAAGGGTATTTAAGGAACTTATTTGCAAAACAGGGAAATGGTGATCCCATTGCATTTAGAATGTGTGATGCAGGTCACATAGGTTACACTCGGGACTGAAAACACTTGGGGCTTAAAAATACACTTATTAACTCTATCTCCTGCCTTCTAACAACCCCACTCTGCCTGCAGTGTCTTCATGCCAAGGTGCTTACTCAGAGCCAGCTCCTCTTCGCATCCCAGCTCCAGCTCCCCATTGAGCAAGGGCAACACTTGCCAAAATGGGCCCCATTTTCCTCATATCCCCAAACTGATCCTTTCTACCTTTTCTTTACCTCCTTCCTATTCCCAAGGACCAGTTAGCTTTTTTTCTAGAGGTTTCCCAGAGGAATGGCTTGTAAGCTGCAAATTCAGAAACAAAACTCTTGCAGTTGCTGAAGAGATCTGAAGAAATCATTCCACATGTATTCCAGTTTTGCAGAAAGAAGAACTCACAATGGCTGGACTCCATTTAGAGTATACCCACAGCACTGATTTCCCAAATCATGATTCTCCTCTGAACACCTATTATAATACTCACTGAAAGTTTAAGGGGACTGGAAGGATGTAAACTTTAACTGTATCACAAGAATATAAATTTGAATTATCAGTCCAATAAGATACACAAATAAGCTGGAGGTTTGCTTGATTACTTATTTATGAAATATTTGTATATAATATAGATGTTGAACATATCAAATACAAGACCTAGTAGATATTTTACCTAGTTTTAGGGTCTCAATAACATTTTTCTTAAGATTAGTGTGAATTTCAGAAGTAACATTAATAACTTTGAAATTGATTAATTTTCACTAGAAGAAATGAGACTTCATTTAACATGATAGTATTTGTTATAAAGGCATAAAATTATATGACTAGAGGACAAAAGTAAATTTTAAACATCTTCTTTTAAATAAGATAAAAACTCAGCCTACTTAAATATTTTGTGAACACATTATTAATCATATTATTTGAAGCATGGGGCAAAAGGATTAATTTTTAAATTAAACAGATGTTTAAATATGTTAAATAAAGAATCTAAATACACATTTGCTGAAGTTTATCCCTTGTATTGGAATTTTTCCTTTGGAATTCAAAATGATGGCCAGTTTCTGAGGAGTCCAATTCTTAAAATCATACTGTTGACATTTGGTACTTAACAGCTATTTTATCATGAGTCTTATATTAAAATATTGTTTTATATTGAAATAGAAAGGAACACTAAATGAACATCGAAAGATTATTAAATATCTTCATTAATAAATATTGCTTATTTTATTCTATTTGTAAAGATCTATTTATTTATTTGAGACAGAGCACATGTGTGCGCGCAAGCACAAAGTGAGGGCAGAGAGAGAGGGAGAGAATCTCAAGCAGAATCCTTGCTGAGCACAGAGCCCATCTCTGGGTTTCATCCCAGGGCCCTTAGATCATGACCTGCGCCAAAATCAAGGGTTGAAAGCCCAACTGAGCCACCCAGGTTCCCCAATAAATATCATATATTTTAAAGTAAATTTATTTTTTAAAAGAAACGAAATATGAATTTCCCTGGACTCTGCTATATTAATGGCAAAGAACCCCCATTTACAAATAAAAGAGCTCAAAAAATAAATAAGTTCTGGAGTATATTTTGTCATATACTTTAAAATACATTAGCCCTTATAAGCAGTTATTTACTTGTTAACGAGCGCATGCGGATTTTATTGTCTTCTCCTTTGAATGCATGAAACCTCACTTGAGAAATGCATGTCCTTTGCAGTCTTAGAGATAATTATAAAGACTCCCAAAACTATACCCAGAGACTTGGATTTCTCCATCGATTCTGCAGTTTCCTTCTCTTGAGCAGAATCAACAGTTTCATTACAAAAACTTCCAGAAAACACTGAAGAAATGTAAATTTTTCTTCAGTCTTGAAATGAGCTATGCTGAAATTCTACATTAGTTTTTGAACAGCGTGACAGTGAGGAGGACAATTTCAGGGCTATTCATGACCCAGAGTGTAAGGAAAGAAGTTTAGGGCTATTACCAATTGAATTGTGTCCCTGCCCGCCCCCAATTCATTTGTTGAAGTAAATGAATTTGTGGCTGTATTTGGAGATAAAACCTATAAGGAGATAATTAAGGCTGAGATGGAGCCCTAATCCAAGGACTGGTGTTCTTATAAGAAGAGGCAGAGACACCAGGAGTGTGCATGGACAGAGAGAAAGCCATGTGAGGACACCGTGATGAGGAACTGTCAGCAAGCTAGGGAGAAAGGTCTCACCAGGAGCCAACACTGCTAGCATCTTGATCTTGGGCTTCTAGCCTCTAGAACTGTGGGAAAAGAAATTTCTGTTGTTTAATCCGTCCATTCTATGCTACTGTGTTATTAGCCTTAGCAGACTAATATGGAGAACATCTTCCCATTTACCAGTCCATCCCTTTCTGTGCTTCTGCCGTACCTTCTTTGTTCAGTTAAAGCTTTGTCATCCCATCATCACCCTGGCCATAACCAATTAGAACAAAGCTTATTCCTGGGCAAAAGACAACTAGCAATGGGACAGCCATTTTACCTTGAAATGACACTCTTCACTTGACAATGACTAAGTGAACCAGTCATATTGTGGTTCTAAGAAAATTGGAATGCAACACACAGAGAGAATCTCAGTAAGTCAAGTGAGGAAAGACACAGAGAGCGGTGGCAGTAGGCATAAGGCATGAGTAGCAGAAGTGATGAAGTGGAAAGTAGAAGAAAGAAGCAGCTGTCCAAGCAGGGGAAGCAGAGGGAGAAGCCAAGAGAAAGCCTGATTATAGGACCAAGGAGCAGCACTGAAATATGACACCTTTCAGTTCTTCTGGAGGACTGATTATCCAATTCTTCTGGGATTCGTGTAGTGCAGTAAAATAGTGATTAAGAGCACCGACCTTGGGAACAGACATGCGTTATGCTCCCAGGCACCCAAATAATTCAGGCATGTACTTAACCACTTTATGACTCAGTTTCCCTAGTAGAATGGGGGCAATAAATGCACTTCCTTCATGGGATTGCTATGAGGATTCAATGACGTATGCTTGTAAAGTTCTTGCTCTATTGTGTACACATAGTAAAAGCTTCATAAATTTTAGCTACTACTATTATTATTACAAACTGTGTATATTTATAATAAGCTCCCATTTGATAGAGTAAATGACAGATCTGTTCTTTCCAATCTGAAAGACAGTAGTATAGTTATTATGACATAATGAATAACCCCTCCCCAAAATATGCTTACATTTTGGAGGGGTTTTTGGGGAATTAAAATGTTTGGTTTTTAGTACTTAACTGTCTCTTTTTGCCCTAAGAAAGGGGAGATTCATGTGGAAAAGATTAGGATTCTCCAAAGTAATCTGGTTCAATGGTAAGAAGTCTCATAGGCACATCCTAGTATGGATAATGCCAGTCAAACTCACCAGTTCTCGTTTCCTTCTCCCAAGGTTGGGTCTCCATCTCCCAAGATGTCCTATTTTCTGGGAGGTAGACTTTCCTTATAGGACTAGGTCTTACAGGGAAATTAGGGTCTGAGGAGTAAGGTGTCTTCAAACTATTTTAGAGAAGTCAGCAGAATTAAACAAAACTATTTAATAGTAATGATGAAAAGCTAATTCAAATTGGCTTGATGGGCTGGTTCATGTGGCTTAGATAATTGAAGGAAGAGATGTAGGAACCAAGACCTTGAGACAAGAAATGGCACCTGTAAGACTCAATCTCCATATGTCTCCAAACTCTCATTGGCTTCACTCCTTCCTACTTTATCCACAGTAACGCTCTGCAGTGGTGACTGACCAGGGTCAAGTGCTCTCCCACAACATGGTCTGGACAGAACTATTTGATAACAGGAAAAGGAGGTTCTACAAAGGACCATTGGCCAGACAGAACACATGTGTTTACTATAGTAACTCACTTGAGATCCCACAGCTAGTAAGAGGCAGAGACTAAACCAAACTTCTATTTCCAAGTCCCACGCTCTTTCTTCAATCATGTGGATGTTGATTACTGAGCTCTTTGGTTTTCAAGTCATAGAAATAGTAATTCTGATAGCAGTGGTTATGCTTCCTTGTTTGAAATATAATAGACATCTATTACAAGTTGAATTACTTTACTCCTTCTGTCAAGAGTTCCCAACCTTGTGCACTTCCTGCTGTTCAGTCCTGCTCAGTAATTCTCTGGGTTGAGTATCAGTACCTGATGATGCATTGTTACTTGTTTATGTTTAGTCTTTCATGTGTGGAAATGAGATTAAGTTTGCATTTCCCTTATAAATTCTACTGCACATCAAACACTCCCCTCACTATTACCAGCTCTGTGTAGTCAATTAAGACCAAAGGTTTTATCCTGGTCCATGGTGTATGAGTAGAAATGATATATGTCACATCCAGGTGCCAGCAATAGGAGTAAGTGTGAGTTCTCATGTATCTATTCCCCCCTATCATGGTGAATTTCCAAGTGATGGAACTTTCCAGAGCCTAACTTTGTGGAGCAGAATTCTTCCATCTCCCCTAATCTCCATCTCTCTGCCAACCAGCACTAAACCTCCAGCACGAGAAATAAAACTTTATTGTACTAAGACTCTGAAATCTTTGGGTTTATTTGTTATCACCATCACATCCTGGAAGAAGAGTGCTGTATTAAAGAATAAATTGTGTAGTGTTGATTTAGGGGTTGGTGACACATGGTTAGGAGGCTGATATTGAAGGTAGGAAAGATAATGGTCCGTATTATGGAGTGAGAAACCATTTGGTACAACTGTCACCTGCAGTAACTTAAGGGTAAGATTGTAGGCTTAAAGAACTCACAGTCCTAGGAGAAGGTGAAAAACAAAGTGTTAGCAATTCCTTGGTTATTATTTGCTGTACTTTGCAACATAGTAAAATAAGAAGTGGCTGATTTTATAAGTAGAAATTAAAAAAAGTAGAAACTTCCAGAAATCCAACAACTTGCCATGCTGGAAAAACCAATTAATTTGTGCTCCCCAAGAAAAAGATAAAATTAAGAAAGCATTTGGGAAAAGTCCATTAAAACCAAATATTTTTTTTTTTTAGCAAGAATCTGATTTAGGATGTGACCTTCATGCTTACTTAAAAGCTCTCAATGATTTAGAATTTCTCAAGGAAAAGATCAGATACAGGATTTGGCTTTATCACGTACTACTCCAGAGAGGCTCAAATACATTAAGAGAGGTTTGGGGCTGAAAAAGCAAATAAATACAGCAGATCTGGGATATATGTCTCCAAAGAACCATGGTGTATATACTGGAACATAGGACTGATGAAATCAGACAGACAATGCACCTCTAGTCTTCAGAGAATTATACTTCCATGGAAACTATGAACTTGCAGTAAAAAAGCCTGTGGACCTCAGAGAATTGAAATTATCCTTTGGCCCCCAGTCTCCTATGGGAAGGGAGTTGGTCGAAGAACTGCATCACTTAAAGAAGTTGAGGTATGTATGTTTCAAAATATTGTAAAGGATGCCTCATTCCATTTGAAATCACTTGCTTGCAACTGCTTTACATGGGAAATTGGCTAGATGTGAACTTAATTTGACCTTAAACATTATGTCACTCCAAAGGAAATACTACTTTGATAAGCATACTGCCGCATTGCTCAGGATAGGTTAGCATATGGCAATCTGGGGACATTTCAGCTTAATGATGTAACTCTGAATGCTGTCACTTTGGACCAAGTAGAATGTAAGCTCTATCAATGCCATCCAGGTTCCATCTGGAAGAAACATACAACCTATTGCAGGATCAACTTCTTTTGGAGCAACCCATGACTTTGGCTTCCTGAATTGCTCCAAGAAATATTGAAACATCAATGAACAGAAAACGTCTGGTAGTGGTCAAGACAGAGAAAGACTGACCAATTCAGAGATTTAGTGTGTACATCACTTTCCCACATGTTAATGCTTGCTTACCCATTTAGCCTTTTGAGGAAATAAATGCTAGAATTTATAAATGTTTAATTATGTGGTTGTGTGGTTTTTGAGTGCATGTTGCTACTTAAAGAACTGGATGTTTGCTGAAACCCAAATAAAACAGAAATTGAGCCTTAATTAGAAACTCAATTTTAACTGAGGGCATATTCTGTAATCCCATTTTGAATGGGGCCAAGGAGTATAATGAAAAAAAAAAAAAAGAAAACCAACACAAAAACCTCTCAAACTTTGGTGCCAGAGGCCATGGAGAACAAAGGAATAGGAAGCTTTCCCAGAGACCAGAGTAAGGCCCTAATAAAAAAAAACTCTTTCGCACCAGTGTAGGACATCCTTGCCACATCTGTCCGGGGTGACTTCAGAATTGCTGGGCTCAGTGACTGCCAGATATCTTCCCACTCTTCTCTTTCTGAATGAGAACATTAATTGTTACCCAGTCTCTCTTTTACTATTGTCTATTAGGTGTGTTGGTGGGGGAGGGGGAGGGCATTGTAAATAATTTTTATTTTTGTTTATACATCTCCAGAGCAAGGGATCACATCCAGATGTGTAGTAGATGTAAAACAACTGCATAAAACCTAGAGCTCTAGATCTTGGAACTGGATGAAGTGACTAAAGGACTCTTTGGAGGTGGATTGAGTGTTAAGAAGGAAACTAAGAGATTTTTAGGAACCACAAGGGTAAGCTGATGCAGAAACATTGACTACTCACTAAATAGTCCTGTGCTTGCCCATATTTCCCAGCCCCCTTGCATTTGGCAGGGCTNTTTTTTTTTTTAGCAAGAATCTGATTTAGGATGTGACCTTCATGCTTACTTAAAAGCTCTCAATGATTTAGAATTTCTCAAGGAAAAGATCAGATACAGGATTTGGCTTTATCACGTACTACTCCAGAGAGGCTCAAATACATTAAGAGAGGTTTGGGGCTGAAAAAGCAAATAAATACAGCAGATCTGGGATATATGTCTCCAAAGAACCATGGTGTATATACTGGAACATAGGACTGATGAAATCAGACAGACAATGCACCTCTAGTCTTCAGAGAATTATACTTCCATGGAAACTATGAACTTGCAGTAAAAAGCCTGTGGACCTCAGAGAATTGAAATTATCCTTTGGCCCCCAGTCTCCTATGGGAAGGGAGTTGGTCGAAGAACTGCATCACTTAAAGAAGTTGAGGTATGTATGTTTCAAAATATTGTAAAGGATGCCTCATCCCATTTGAAATCACTTGCTTGCAACTGCTTTACATGGGAAATTGGCTAGATGTGAACTTAATTTGACCTTAAACATTATGTCACTCCAAAGGAAATACTACTTTGATAAGCATACTGCCGCATTGCTCAGGATAGGTTAGCATATGGCAATCTGGGGACATTTCAGCTTAATGATGTAACTCTGAATGCTGTCACTTTGGACCAAGTAGAATGTAAGCTCTATCAATGCCATCCAGGTTCCATCTGGAAGAAACATACAACCTATTGCAGGATCAACTTCTTTTGGAGCAACCCATGACTTTGGCTTCCTGAATTGCTCCAAGAAATATTGAAACATCAATGAACAGAAAACGTCTGGTAGTGGTCAAGACAGAGAAAGACTGACCAATTCAGAGATTTAGTGTGTACATCACTTTCCCACATGTTAATGCTTGCTTACCCATTTAGCCTTTTGAGGAAATAAATGCTAGAATTTATAAATGTTTAATTATGTGGTTGTGTGGTTTTTGAGTGCATGTTGCTACTTAAAGAACTGGATGTTTGCTGAAACCCAAATAAAACAGAAATTGAGCCTTAATTAGAAACTCAATTTTAACTGAGGGCATATTCTGTAATCCCATTTTGAATGGGGCCAAGGAGTATAATGAAAAAAAAAAAAAAGAAAACCAACACAAAAACCTCTCAAACTTTGGTGCCAGAGGCCATGGAGAACAAAGGAATAGGAAGCTTTCCCAGAGACCAGAGTAAGGCCCTAATAAAAAAAAACTCTTTCGCACCAGTGTAGGACATCCTTGCCACATCTGTCCGGGGTGACTTCAGAATTGCTGGGCTCAGTGACTGCCAGATATCTTCCCACTCTTCTCTTTCTGAATGAGAACATTAATTNTAATTGTGTTACCCAGCCTCTCTTTTACTATTGTCTATTAGGTGTGTTGGTGGGGGAGGGGGAGGGCATTGTAAATAATTTTTATTTTTGTTTATACATCTCCAGAGCAAGGGATCACATCCAGATGTGTAGTAGATGTAAAACAACTGCATAAAACCTAGAGCTCTAGATCTTGGAACTGGATGAAGTGACTAAAGGACTCTTTGGAGGTGGATTGAGTGTTAAGAAGGAAACTAAGAGATTTTTAGGAACCACAAGGGTAAGCTGATGCAGAAACATTGACTACTCACTAAATAGTCCTGTGCTTGCCCATATTTCCCAGCCCCCTTGCATTTGGCAGGGCTCTGTGTCTTGTTCTGTTCAATGGGCCATGAGCAGAAGTGATGAGTGTTACTTACAGGCTGAAGCATAAGAGCAGCCCCCAGTTCTCCATGCATGATACTTCCCTGCTATGGCAATTCCTTCCCTGGCCCCTGGATAAGTAGGTGGAAGAGAGCCCCACTTTCCCAGCAATACCCCAATAAGTATAAACAAGAAAGAAACCATTTTTGGGAGAAGCCACTTGGGCTGCGGAGTTGCTTTGTTCTTTCAGTATTACTTAACCTATCCTGACTAATACAAACTCCAAAACTTCAAAATGGGCCTGCACATTAAATAATAAAAATATCAGTGACAATCTTTTATGATCATACATTGAGATGTACATCACAAAACTTCAGGGAGAACAAAAAGAATAGCTAAAATATTCTTTGTTTTGCAATTTGACCTTACTCCTCATACATTTTTCAGTCCTTAAACAGCAAGGCAAAGCAGTGGTTTAGAAATGTGTTGTTTTGCCATTATGATATCATCTAACAGCTTTGTTATAAATATCAAGATTTCTCTGAGTATTAATTATCCCATTCTGCATGGGCTCTCAACTTCAGTGCACCCACTTGGCAGACCTAGACAGAGACCTGTCACTAGCCCACACACAATGACCTTCCTACCCTCATTCAAACAGCCAATCTAATGGCAACAAGGTTCTTCAGGGTAGTACAGAAATGAGTAACTGATTTGGGAATATCAGGCACAAGGTCAGGCAGCATGAAAGACGCTTGTGAACAGGCCACACATTCACCCTTGGGATTGGCTGCTTATACATCAAGGGGTACATGGAGAAATCCAGCAAACAAATACATAGACAGCAGTCGTGTGAGGAGCTGGGATAGAGTTGGAGTAGAGTGTGCAAAATACCAGCACAATGTCCATCAGATTGCGTAAGGAAAAGAAACCCATGATAGAAGCCTCTGATTTGTAGTTAGCAGGTAGAAGCTTTGAGCAGAGACAATCTGGTACCAGGAAATAAAAAGATTCAGCGTAGTAAAGACACATGCACTCCATAAAGGACAGTTGTTCTTACAGGGTTTTAAATGGTCTGGAAAGGTAAGTTTTACCACAAACAACACAGGGGTAATACTCATGAAAGTAAAGGGAAATGATACACTTTCACTGGCACTTTGGGAAGAAGTAGACCTTTTAATATGTCAAGCATATCTGTTCTAATCACCAATAAAAGTGGCGATTTTTTTTCACTGGGATCACTACAGGTACAATTTACAATTGTTTTTAAAACCTTTGGAATATAAGACTATATTCTGGCAGCCAGTAGCTTTTACAGTTTTCTGCCTATGTAGAGTATATCACATGATCAAGCAGGAGCATTCTGGGTTTATGTCTCAGTCTCATAACAGTGGGGATAGCTTTCCTTTACAGAGATTTCTCAAGGGACATCTGGGGGCTCAGTTGGTTAAGCATCTGACTCTTGGCTTTGGCTCTGGTCCTGATCTCTGGGCCGTGAGATTGAGCCCCACCTCAGGCTCTGCACTGAGCATGGAGTCTGCTTAAGACTTTCTCTACTTCTCCTTATGCCCCTCCCCCCTGCTCTCTCTCTCTCTCTCAAATAAATATATCTTTTTAAAAAAAGATTTCTCAAGAAAGAGAGCATATATACACAGACACATATATACACATATATACACCCGTGTGTGTGATTTTTTTTTTCACTTTACCTCTTAGAAAATATAAATAAAATTGGTAAGGTTATCGCTGATGTCATTAAAAAATCACAGCTGACAGTGAAGAAAAACTGGAAGGGAATATCAGCTGAACAAAGGTATCCAAATTCATTTTAAACTTTGAAAAGGGATTTTTAATCATAGGCTTATGAAACACCTAGGTCTTGGTCTTGGTTTACATTTCTGTGAATGGTTATAGAAAGGAGAAAGGGAGGAAGAAGAACAGAATAATTAACATTAACATCTCAGACATCATAAAGTTTTTAAAAAGATGAAGGGTATTAGAGCGAAAATTAGAGAAAATTTTTCTTTTAAAAAATTCGCATTTCATGCCACTTTGCAAGTCATGTCCATGGTTAGGTATATCTTAGAAGATGCCCCTTTAACTGAGCTTATTTATCTGTGATCAAACTCAGCAGCAACTTCTGATCATTGGGGGGGGTATGCTTTTTGGATATGTTTCTATATGAAATTCATAACTTTATAAAATATTTTAAAATACATGTATTTGTGGGAGGCTTTTATCATTCATTCACTCATTCATTCAGCATTATTCTTCTATTCAACAAATATTTACTGACCTCTATGATGTTCCAAGCACACTTCTAGAAGTTTGAGAATAGTAGTGAACAAAATAGAAAAATTTCTACCACGTGGTGTTAACTTTCTATTGAAGAGAGAGACAGTAAACACATATGTAAATAAATACATAATGCTACATCATGGTTGGAACAATTCTGATAAGTTTAAATTCTCCATGATATATACGATAAAAAGATTGCTTTAAAATATTTCATAAGTTTTCTTCTTTTATTAAATATGGAAACTTAAGATAAACACAAGGAAGAAATTCAAATTGTTCAACTTGATAGAAAGCAAATTTACCTATAATCTCATCATGCTATCCTATGAACTTACCAACTTGATTTGGGGCAGGAGGAGAGTACTGTTTTGGGTATCTTGACTTTCTTTACCATTTTCTGAGCATTTTTCTTTGTTATTAATAGTTTTCAAAAATATGTTTTTAATAGCTGCAAATATTACAGGCTATATACAATTTTAATGCTTTTATTTGTTTGACAAACTTTATTTATAAATTAATGTACATAAATCTTTATCTACATATCTGATTATAACCTCAGCAGAAGGTGCATACAGCGGAATTATTTAGTCTATATGCATGTGCATTTATGATACTTGATGTATGTTACAAAATAGACCTATAAAAAAGGTTAATTTTCTTACTGTTACTGTAGTATTGTTACAATTGTAACAGTGTAAGACATTAAGTAGACTTAAAACCTCAGCCAAAACTGCGCCTGGGTGCTAATTTTAAGTTGTATATATATCTGTTTACTGGTGAGGTTGGTTTTTAAAAATATGTTTATTACTCATTCACCTTTCCTTAGTGAATTCTTTGTCGTTTGCTCTTTCTCTTGTTTCCTCTTAATCCGTTAGAGTTTTTCTTTTGATATGAGATATTGTCCATATGAAACATATATTTCTTGTAATTTTTCCAAATGGTCATTTGTATTTACCCTTTTATGATATTTTTGTATTTTAAAGTATTTTTATACACCCGACCTTACTGATCTTTTTGGGGGGGAGGTGATTGCTTCTATTCCTCTCGTGCTTAAAAAAGCTTCTCTATCCTTAAAATATTTCTTTCTTTTTTCTAGCTGATTTTTTAAAATAATTTTACTTTTTTATTTAGCTCTTTAATCTCTGTGTAGTTAATTTTGGTGCCATGAGACTTAATTTGGGCCTTTTTCAAATTGTTAATTTTCTCACTACTATTTGTTAATAAAATAAAATCCGTGCTTTTCCCCATAGTTCTGTGATACTTTCTCATTTGTTAAGTTTACACACACACACACACACACACACACACACGGGTCTGTTTCAGAGGTTGCATTAATCTGTTTAAAAGATTCTGTTTTTAAGATTGGTGGTAGTTGGTGGGGGTGGGGAGTGACGGTTCCGGTACTTCTTGTCCCAGATGTTACAAAATTACGACAATTCTTGGTTTTGTCTTGATGGACTCGGGGAAAAGCAGCGGTGCGGAGGCACTTAGGACCCAGGGGAAAGCCAGGCTTGGTATAGAAGGACAGAGTCTCCGGCGCACACGCCTCCTACCAAAATCACAGCCCCGTGGAGCCGGGGCTCTCATTCACAGCTTTCTAGAGAAATCTGAGCCCGAACCTGCCAGAATAGGGGATCTCACCCACTCAGCTCAGCAGCGAGGACACCTGCAGAAACACATTCCTAAAGCAAGGCTGAGCGGCTGTGTGAAGGTATTTGTTGCCTTTTTTCTCCCTTCTGTATTTGCAGCGCCTCCCCGCCTTTCCCCCCAGCTCTTGCGATGCCATGGCTGCGGCGTTTCAGCACTTCGGTGCGTGGACAGCTCCCATCTGCAATCCCTCCGCACTCCATCCCTTCCGCTCCCCACTTTCCACGTCTTCGCGGTCCATCCTCCTCCTCCCGGCGCCCGCTCAGCCTGCGCTCCCTTACACCATCAGCACCCCCATCTCTCCACCATCACCGTCATGATCTCCACCATCACCAGCGCCGTAACTACAGTCAACACAACTGTGTCTTGTCACTTAGACAAAGCCCGAGGTCCGCAGGGTTGAGCAAAAGAACCCAAGTTTTCAGGTACAGGAAGGAAAGTTCAGGTGGATGACACCCTTGAAAACAACGAGACGCCTGCTTGAGAGAAAAGGAAAGTGAAGCCAGGACAGAGAGAGACCCAGGGCAGGGGGACAGATGGGGCACTTGCCAGACACCAGCAGTTAGCCAGCTGCCTTTCAGCAGATTAGGGGCTGTTTAGTTCAGGAAATTAACATGGCCTGGGGTACGGTGTTATTCCGGTAAAAGAGATATGTAAGCTCAATCCGTGTTTCTGGTTTTCCAATGGAGAATCACCAGGAAGCAGGGTGGGGGTGACTGATGACTCATATTCACCCACACGCCAATTTTTCCTTCCTAAGCGTTTATTACAGAAACTCCGGAATTAAGTTTTTTAGTGAAATGTTTTGTAAAATGAAGACCCCAAAGATTAACTCTGTGGCCAGAGTAAAAATTAAAATGTTGGTGATAATAATCTAACAAATGTGGTTCTCGCTGGAAAGTGTTATTTGTTCAAATGTCTCTTCCTGTCTACTTATTTCAATTTTCCAATCTTAAACCTCTCTTCGAAGCAGAAAAGATAGATCCCTTGCCCAAAAGGCCAAAGTAGTAATGATATTCAGAGCAGATGGCCTGTCTTTGTTCATCACTAGTCAAGGACTGACTCGGATTTGGAAGGCGAGATTTTTGTGTGCTTTCTCAGTAATCAGGCGATAACACCATTTTCCCATAATAGTAAAGGGTAATAGAGTGCAAAAATTGAAAAAGCATTTTATGTAACTATGTTCTGCCAAGCTCTGCTCTTAGACTACTATCATTTTCTATCTTAGCTGAAGGGAAGTTGAAACATCTTTCAAATATCTTGAAGGTCCAAACCCAAGTCATAGCACCTCTTTAATTTATCCAGGGTCTTCTGTTTTATAAAAGCTAAGAAACAACTGAAAATAAGTACCTGAGTCTGTCATAAATAAAAATCTTTCAACGAATACCCATTTATTCAGTTATAACTGAGCAGCAAAATATTGGGTGGATGGGTTTTTTTTTGCAAATTATTTTTCATAAAATGAACATCTTAATTAAAAATGAGATGGATTCTCTTTTCATATGAGAATGGTGTCAGGTCACATGTCAAAATCAAGTTTAAACCAGAGCACAGAAAAGCCTCATTTAAAAATCACTCTTGTACATTTAGACTGTTTTCTTAAAAAGAAAAAGAGTCAGTAAAGCAAGTTTGGTCTAAATTGGCTCACTAATGTTGTCAAAAATAAAAAATAGTCATGAACAAGTAGCTTCTGAAAGAAGTTTTGAGGAAAAATTCACACCAAATACTCTTCTGGAATGAGGAATAGTTGCATTTTCTCAAAAATTACTTACTGCCATTAATTACATAAACATTGGCATCATTTGATTTGTCTCTAAAATTCACTCACTTTTGAACTCAAACTAAGAAAACTAGTGAAAGTATCTGGTGAAATGGATTTTAGAGAAGAAGAAAATTTGCTCATTTATGTACCGTCCTTAGATTGTTGATGTTCACGGTAAACAAGACCCCTCAAGTCCCATAGAAACAAGATTCCTAATATTCCCTTATCTGTTTGCAAACAATGGTTCATCCCAGATAATTTTTTAAGGTGTACGTGTTGCCAGTTCTGGCTGCTTCAAACCTGAAACTCAGGCCAGGAATCCAGTGTCTCCAATGCTGCTGTCTTCCTGTGCTGAATACAATTTCCTGAGGTTGGGGAAATTTCAAACCAATGCTGCTTCAGTGAGATTTACAGGCATCTGTCTCAGAAGCAATGCCTTTCTCTGATGAAATATTATGCTGGGCTTATTAATTTTTATACAGTGCTACTATCCTGGCTTCTCTTTTTATTCGTTTTTCTATTAAGGGCTATTTTACTTTTTTCCTATTTTCAGTAACAGAACTTTCTCCTTTTTATAATGGATTTAAAGGTGAACAGGAAACATTTTCCATCGGAGTGGCATCATACACTTTTATAGACATGTTCACAGAGGGGCACATCCTTTTAGAATCATGGAGCGTAAAGCTGGCAAACTTTTCTCTCCCAAAAGGGGGAATCAGGAACTCTTGAGAACTAGTGGTGTCTCCTTACTTTTGCAAGCTTTACTAAAGGACACCTGATTAACCCTGTGAAGTCTATTCATGACTTTACACACTTCCTCAAAGCAGAGTCATCCTTAGTAAATGTATTCAGACCTGGATCGTCTCTCCTTTCCTGTTACATGGTGACTGAGACAGGAGGTAACACAGCAAAATTAGTGTACAAAATATGAAGCTTGGCTGCATGTCATCTGCCTGGAAATACCCCTCAACATTGCCAAGAGAGATCTTTCCCTACATTACACCCTTCTCCCAAATTTTAATTATTTTGATTACTGTTCATTTTATCCAGATTTCACTTGAATAAATTTGTTTCAGGAGAAGATCCACAATGTGAATTACTTCAAGTCTGCAACCTCCTAACATCAATCCCAAGCGTTATATCTCTCTAGAGAGGACCGTGCTTACTTTTCTATCTAAGTTCGTCTCAGCTTAACAGAAGTTTGCCTTCTTCGGTTTGATTTTTCATGGATGTGGAAATCAACTGGTCACTCCTCTTCCCTCCCCCCCCCAAAAAAACCCCTTTCGTTTATTCAGTTAATAAGTTCATTATTCTTCACTACCTCTGCTGCCCCTCATAGCCCTTTATCATATCTTCTCTGGCCAGGTAACCCAATCCTCTCCCCTTTCATAGACCTGTTATCACATGACAGGGAGTATCAGAGAAAGTTTTCTGTGTAGGAGGCTAATTTTCCATGAGCCTGTCTTCTTGACTTCTGAGCCAGCAGCAATTTTCCCTATATGTGTTGAGATGATTGATCTTGTCTTCTGGACCCTTTTAGCCACATCTCCAATTCATAGATATTATGCAAAGCAACTTTCCTCATTTCTTCTCCTTAAGATAACATCTTGTCAATTCAGCTCCTCTTACTGTTCAAATGTCTTACATAAAGTTCCATACCTTTATGCGTGCCAAGTACATAGTGTATTCAGTGTTCATTCTTCTATGGTTTTGGAGGAAGGGAAATTGTGGGCCTGGAAATGGCAGAGGGGCTCACATTATAGGTTTTATAAATAAGAGACCTCTAGTGTGATGTATGGCCAAATAAAACAAAATAAACATGTGAGATTCTCCTCTTTTTCCTTGTCCCCCTTCTCTTTCTCCCTCCTTTTCTCTTAACATCTCTTGCTTCCCCCCTCCTTCTTTTCTTCATTGCTTTTTATTGACAGAGCACACAAGCATGTGTGCAAAAATAATGGAGTGATCTGATAAGCTTTTGTGAGTGTTGGTATTCTAAAAGGAGTGAGTACACTGGAAGTGTTTTTACTCTCCTGTTGGACAGAGTAGTGCTGCTGTCCACAGACAGTGTGAGCTCTGACTTCAGAGGTAATGAACCTACCTTCTCAACCCTTTTGATTCACTACAAATCCTCTAGATCAGTGCTTCCCAAAAAACTTCATACAAATTGCCTGGGAATTCTGGTACCCATTCCACAGGTCTGGGTGAGTACTAACATCTGTATTCCCAATAAGCTCCTGGGTGCTGCTGATGCTACTGACCCACGGACCACACTTTGAGAAGAAAGACAACAGTTCTTTTCTTTCTGAACATTCCTATCTTGATGTCTGATTAGTAAATAATGGCACTCATACTAAAACAAAACAAAAACCACTCCAGGTTCTGAGGTAATAGTAGCTAAGAAATTATAGCTTAGTTGAGGAGAAAGTGATACAAATAACCCCCTTCTTGCCACCTCAGCCATATGCACCGTGTTGGGTTCCACCTTCACCTGGCAGTTTTCTTACCTTTGTTTCCTGTGGCTAATGTCATCTGCTTAAGCACAACCAGAAGAAGGGTCCCAGTCCCATCCACATGCTGGGGAAAACACTGAGAGGGAAGGAGGGCAAGTGGATTTAGTGGCCATCTTTGGGTGAGCCCTGCCTTTCTTACATCTGTCCAGATCCTCTTCCTCTAAAGAGTCTATTCTTAGAGAAATACCCTCTTCCCTTGATGGCAGAAGAGTCACATGTTTGTTTTTTCCTTCCCCTCCCACTGATACTCCTAAGAAGCACAACTGAAATTAAATTTTAAATTGGGGCATTGACTGCCAATGACTTCTTATGGGGATAGTTTAATAGTGTAGAAAAACATTTTAGTCTTATTTTCTATGTCTCAATAAATTTTTCCCTGTAGATTGTTTTTATTTAAAATATAGTGAAGTATAAGGTAAACACTGCTACAACTAAATACTTGTCTATAGTGAGGAGGCAGAAAAATCCCATGCTTTCCCTGCCAGTTGTCTTTTCCTTCAACTCCTTGTATTATTTGCCCCAAAGCCAACTAAAAGAGTAAAAGTTGTGTAAGTTGTTCTAGAACACAGGACACAATCCTCTGTCAAAAGGTCCATTTTCAGAGTTCCAGACTATTCTAATTCTGACCTGGCATTTATTTTGAGCAGAAGCTCTCAGTGTCTCTACTCTGATAGAACTCCTTCCAATTTACTTTTAATCTTTCTTAAGAGCAAGAGCAAATGGGAGCAGATGACCGTGCTTAGCTGCTATTTTAAAGAGAGCCAAGGGAATCAACACAATGAATATTTATGTGGCAAGGGTGAGCCCTGGGCTAGAACTAAGTTAAAGGTGATGGAAATTTGACGGTGAGCCAGGGGCTGAATTCTGGTCACACGACATTTTCAGATGATTAAAGTTCTCCCCTTTATCCTTCTAGAATTCTCTCCCTGCCGCTGGTATAGCTAGTTCCTATCTGCAAGTTGAGTAATGTTTGATAAAATGCTGATGGACTGGGAACAAATCAGTTACTCACAGGATTTATGCTCCTTTGCCAGTACTTATGCAGAGAAGTCCTACAAGCCCTCATGGTCAGTTTCAAATTCATCATTTGGGGGAAAAAACCCCAAAACCCCTTTTTTCTGGTTAGCACCAAAGAATGTTGCAATCAGCCAACCCCTGAGGATTAAAGGTAGGTACCACTGGCAGTAAGGGAGCATATCATCTTTCAGGAAAGATTTCCAATACAGTTGTATTGGGGGAAAAAAAGATTTTTGCTCATTGTGATTTTCAATTTTGGTCTAGATGTATCAGCAACATCTATTTTTATTTCATTCAGTATAAAAATTCCTTTCAGCATTCCTAGGGGAAAAACATACTCAGTTAAAAATTTTGAAGTGAGATTTTAGAAAGGTGAAGAGCCATTGGGGTTGATCTAATCCAATATTCGTTTAAAATTTGGAGACATAACTTCCACCCCTACTAATGGAGGAGGTAGTTGATTAGACTTCCATGTGGAAAGTTTTATCCCTCAGATTCATCTTTCGTTTTTTTTCTTATAAAACAAATACTGGTATAGTTTCTCATTTTATATTGGTATTAATTTAAATTTATGTGTACTTAAAATTATTCTTTTGTATTACTAAAAACATCCCAAAGCAATACATATTTGAGGTATTTTCATTATTTATTGATGTTCTTATATTTCAAACAATATTCTGGCTTTATAGAGTTTATCTTCCTGGTCATGACAACAATATACTCTTTCCTCCCCAAATCTGGCCAGTTTTACAACATCCTTTAAATGATCTTCCTTAGGACTGGTGGGGTGTGGGTGTGTACCTGTTGTGTGAGGGAGTTATTGTGAGGGCACAAGTATCCAGAGTGGTGTAGAGAAAGCACCTACACTGAGAGGCAGGACAAGGTCATTGACGGAACATGGGCTTTAGGTCAGGTAGGCTGTGGTGTGAAGCTTCATACTTCTAGCTATAATTAATCTATCTAAGTCTTATATTTATCCTTTCAACTAATAATTAATAACCCAACTTTAAAGTTGGTGTGGAGATTAGATTATCATCAAAGTTGTAGGTACATAAAAAGTACCAAGTGAATGTTTGTTTTTCCCCCAATTTTTAACATTAGTTTATTATCTGACTTTAAGACAAGTGCTTAGTTGCTCTAAGACTCAATCTCTTTTTACCTGGAAACTTCAAAATTATGGTATCAACAAGATTATAGTAAATGTAAAATGGAGCTTTTTATTTTCAAAGCACTTTTACCTGCATCGCTTCATATGATTCTCAGCATCTCCCAGGGAATCCTTTTTCTTCTACCTATTGCAGGATCATTATAACAATGAAGACATATAATTGATGTAAAAGGCTTTGAAATAACACATACTCACATACATATTCTGTAGACAAGGTGTGGTTATTACTAGTCTGATTGTTTCCCATTATATTTAATGTGTGTTTCTGAAGATAATGAAATAAATGCAAATAGTAGATTATAAAATAACCAAAATCGATTTCATTTGAGTTATTGTACTTTCTGAAATGATTTTTTCCGCACAGATTCCTTAGTTCATAAATACTAGGATGTATGTTTTATAGGTGTTCGTGTGTATACAAATACACCTTCCTAAGACTGAATTCTTTTTTTTAAGATTTATTTATTTATTTAACAAAGAAAGAGAGAGAGAGAAAGAGAGAGAGCCTGCAGGAGTGGGGCAGGGGGAGGGGCAGAGGGAGAGAATCTCAAGCAGACTCCTTACTCAGTACAAAGCCCAATGCAGGGCTTGATTTCACAATCCTGAGAACATGGCTTGAGCCAAAATCAAGACTCAGATGCTTAACTGACTGAGCCACCTCAGCACCCCAAGATTGAATTCTGTATGTGGAAAAACACAAATAGATTTCTTCTAATGGAAACTTGAGATGAAGTGGAAATCTTGAATCTATAGATACCATGATTTCAAATATCATAATATGAAGATTCTTCTTTCCTCCCTCATACCAAATACTACTACTACTTAGATTCCTAGCTCATTAGAAAAAGCTTGCATTAGAAGTAGAGTTAGCTTCTACCTTGGACACCCCAGAGATTGTGGTAAGTTACTCTCCATGTATTTATAACTGTGTCTAAATAAAGAGTCATTTGGAAACAAACAGTAATGGGAAAGATGGTTTCTGAGGCTCACATGGCTCTGCCTAAAGTGCTCCTTTTGATTACCAGGCACATTTCAGTGCCCAGATCATGCTTGGCACTCTGCTAGGCATTGGAAAGTATCAATCCTTCAAACAGAATGGCAGGATCTTTGATCTGGCATTTTAGCCAAAGGAAAATTTGCAAAGGAAGGGCAAACATTTGTGATAGCTGGAAAAACCATAGACAGCTAGATTTTTAAATAGCTTCAATCCTCTTCTGATGAAGAAACAAGGACAAGACTGGACATCCGTAAGGTATGGCGTTAGGCTAACTAAGAGTGTCTGTGAACTCCTTCAGCATGTTTAGGTTTAGGGAATGGTAAATCTAGGAGGAATTTTAGTAAAGGATAGTAAGGTTCTGAGAGGAAAGGTGACTTGCTGAAGGTCACATAGCTCTTAAGTAGTAAATATTAGAACCTCTTTGCTGCACCTAAGAGGCAGAACAGCACAGTAAAAAAGAGCATGGGACTGGAGAAAGATTACTTGGTCTTGAATCCAATTTCTGCTGGTTAGGAGCTGTGTAACCTTGGAAAACTCATTTAACCTCTCTGTGCCTCAGTTTCCTCATCTGAAAAATGGAGACAATAATACACTCATTTCATACAGTTGTTCTAAAGATCAGATAATGTAATATATAAATAGAGAGTATGTAAGTGCCTGGGACATAATAACTATAGTTATAAAAAATAACGATTTAGAGCTATTATTATTATTATTCATTCCACTAGGACAGAAAACCACTCCTACTTCTTCATGTGATACCAAGTCCAATGTATCTTTTCATACTTATTTGACCAATTCAGAAAAGTTGAATGAGAACTCAGTATTCTACATGAACAAAAGATGACAGTCAAGTAAAAACACTACATCCTGGAGAACGTTCTTGAATGGCATAGCATTTTTAGCCTTAAATATTATCAATTAAAGTTGTTATTTAAATAGCAGATTATTCAGACTTCTGAAGTGAAGCAGTTGCCTTTAATGGAAAATATCTATTTCATCCTAAGTGACCCTGGCTTGGGTGTTCTCCCCAGAAGCTTCTACTGTATGCCAAGGACAGAATAAAGATGTAAATTGAAGCAAATTTATTTCGATATTATAGATTGGAAGCATAGCTATGTGTGGAGGTGGGTCATGAAAAATGCAATCTCATCTCTCCCCTTGAACCTATAGTAATTTATCTCAGAAACATTGTGGAGTTCCCTGAACTGTAAGGTGTGTAACGTGCTCCCAGAACCTTTAAATCTTCTGAAGGGGATGAGCTATTGCTATGACTTGTGCTCTAAGCATCCTATGCCATGGCTTGGAACTGTGAACATCACCCAGCATGCTTCAGGGAGGCAGTGATCTGAAGTACAATGTGCCTAGGCTAAATTCTCCTGGGAAATTAAAAGTCAGCTGCAACACTATCATTTAAGGAAAATGGTTCCAGAGGCACCCAACAGAAAGGGAAACCACTCACTCACTGAAACAATCTTTTGACTATTTTCTTTATTCATTTACTCTCTGTATACTTATTGGGCACCTACTCAGTGGTAGACACTGTTCTAGGCACTGAGGATAGATGGGTGAACACAGCAAAGTCCCTCCACTCATGGGCTGACACTCTTTGTGCCAGACACTCTATTGGGGATACACAGATGGGTGGGATCCAGCTTTTCTCTGTAAGGAATTCAGAATAAAGAGGGAGAGAGGGAGATGGCAATGAAATAATGTGGTTGGGGCTATGGGATTGTCAGTGACCTGGAAAATTCAGGGAGGGTTTCCTAGAGAAAATGGTGTCCAGATGACTCCTGAAGGGTGAAGAGGAGTTCATCCGAGGTCATTCTTTGTCAAGACCCACAGAGGTGAGGAGAAACTTCATGTGGCTCAGTGTGGCTGCATGGCCAGGTGGTGAATCTGGAGAGAGATAAGGACCAGATGATGAGGAGTCTTGGAAACTTTATTACATACTTTTATACTTTATCCTGGGACAACTGGCAGCCATTGGTCAATGTCAGTCAAGGAGTGACATGAGCAAACTTCAACTAGAATCCAGAGAATGGACTGGAGAAGGGCAAGTTTAGCAGCAAGGGCACCATAGAGAGGATGTTGCAGGGCTAAACAGACAAGGACTGATGTGACCCAAAGACAGTGAAAATGGATGGAAAAAAACAGGCAGATTTAAGAAATATTGTGAAAGTAATTGTCTGCAAGCGGGTGGTAAGGGAGAGAATGGAGTAAGAGTGGACTCCCAGGTTTCTAGAATTGGAAACTGCACAGCAGATGACGTCAGTCACAAAGAGATGGAGGTGGAGGAGCGAATTCAGGATGAGGAACTAGGATTAGTTCAGGTTTAAGCACATTGAGTTTGTGGTGTCTAGAGGACATCTCTGTAGGGTTGTTGAGAAGGTGGTTGGATGTGTAGCCTGGAGACTAGGAGAGAGCTATAGACAGAAGTTACATTACATGTAGGTGGTCAAACCATGGGTCAGGATCCTGGAAACACTACATTGAAGTGTTCACAGAAAGAGAAGACCAAACAGGAGTCGACAAGGCTAAGAGAAAAATCAGGGTGTCTGGAGTCAGAGAAAAAGAGTGGGAGAATGGCAGAGAGAGTTTTAAGAAGGATGAAGTCATCAATAGCAAATACGGATAGAGTTCACTCACAAAGAGTACTGAAATTTGTCTATTGGATGTAGGAACAAAAAGATCATTCACTAGTAGGGTGACCATCTGTCTCGGTTTGCTTAGAGTTGTCCCAGTTTATGGCTATTGTTCCAGCATTATTATTATTATTATTATTATTATTAAAGTGCCCCCTCATGTCTAAATTTGGATGGTAAATTATATGATCATTCTGCTCAAGTGGTTGGTGGGAGCAGTAAAGACATATTGCCGTGGGTGTAGGGATGAACTGGAAGAAGAGACATCAAACACGGGAACTCTCTGAAGGAGTCTGATAAGGCTACTTAGATAGGGAATTTTAACATCAAATGAACATCGAGCTAGATAGATTTGGAAGTTTCTTCCAATCCCGGGAATAGCTCATAGCATTATTTTCCATTTACCATTCTAAGTCCTTAAAATTAGTGAAAATCAAGACTTTGTATTATTTCTCATATTCACATGTTACAGAGCTAAATGCTGTTTTCTTGCAAATTATTTTAGAAAGCCAACATTTTATACATAACATTTCTATTATTTCATTATCTTGAAGATGAATACCAGTTACTTGAACTGTTCTTCTTCACCCTCATATCACAGTGTAAAGCAGAAATGTGTGAGTTGATTGTCTCCCTTAAGAACTAACCTGTAGTTCTAAATTAAGCAGAGGAATAATTTTGTCTTTTAAATTATTTCGTATGACAAAACAGTACCAATAATAATCAGTTTGGGAATAAATATTCTGCTTCTCACTGCAAATACTGTCGACCTAGGAGAAAAACACATGCCTTCATTTACACCGAATATGTCTTCTGATTTTTGCAACTTCCGGGTTAGACCAAACAGATGTCTGAAAGCATTTATATTTAAAATGAGAAAGATGCAAATAATATGGGTGTTCCTCTGTCTGCCATTTAGGTAGAGAAGTCATAAGAGATGTATCTGAGGAGATTCAAACAATCATTATCATAAGTAAAATGATCTCTCAGAGCAACAGGAAAGTTCTATAAAATGGGAGGATTTTTAAGCCTGTGTAGATATTGGGTCAGCAGGGAGGCTCCCCGGGGTTTCAAGTCCCTTTGCCTTTCCTACAGAAGAGAAACAAAGACAAACAATAAAGCTGCTTGTAATGTCCACACATGAGCACCCTTTCTCACTGCTGTTGAATATGATTATTGAAGGTCAGGATTCCAGCCAAAAGGCTGCTGCCCTCCCCCTTCCCCAGGCCATTGTTAGTTCAGTTTTGAGTAATTAGGTACCTGTGGGGTTAGGATAGAGTGACTTTAACAGTCCCTTTTTATTGTTAAGATGCAAATGACTGCCTTTTAAAAAGGTAGGGGGAGGGGGTATTTCTGTGAAAGGTACTTCTGTTTGAGAAAAGAGGCTAATGGGGAGCAATAAATTGTAGAGCAGCCGTAATTTCTAGGCCTGTGAACAGCCCCATAAAGCATGCTGCAGCAGAAAAGGATCTTTCTTCTGCTTCTTAGAGTAATTAATCAAAGAGCAATCTACTACTAATCTGACCATATACTATTATGTTAACCAGTCAGTGTGACTAAAAAGTTCCCAAACACATTTCAAATATTTGCATATGATGCATTCAAGATGTCAACAATAAAATTCTGCCAATTACAGCATTTTAAAGATGATTTACCCTTTATTCTTTGGAGACCTAATCTAATCAAACCCACAGAACAATACTGCTTTTCTCTCTCAGTTCCAATTAATTTGCCCAGATGTTGTATCATCACTATTTTGTCTCTCTTGTGTGCATTTGTTTTGCAGTAAGAAATGGTCTCAGCTTTGCTTCTTTTTTGGATGGCCACCACCACGTAAGACCTGAATGTCCTACTGCTTTCCAAGAACAGAAAGAAGACCTTCTATTTGTGTGTTTCTGTGGCAGCGTGGTGGTAACAAAACCGTTGAATGGGCCCCGATTTCAGCAGACCATCAGGTGAATGGGACCAGTCTCCCTTCTTCCAAAATATCAGAAATTAAGCACGTGGAAAGGAGATTCAGGCAAGATGACCCATTTACAGGCCGGGCTCAGTCCAGAGACTATAGAGAAAGCTCGCCTGGAACTGAATGAAAACCCAGATGTCTTACATCAGGATATCCAGCAAGTCAGGGACATGATCATCACCAGGCCTGACATTGGGTTTTTACGTACAGATGATGCCTTCATCCTGAGATTTCTCCGAGCCAGGAAGTTTCACCAAGCAGATGCCTTCAGACTCCTGGCCCAGTACTTTCAGTACCGCCAGCTGAACCTGGACATGTTCAAAAACTTCAAGGCTGATGATCCCGGCATTAAGAGGGCCCTCATCGATGGGTTCCCTGGAGTGCTGGAAAACCGTGATCACTACGGGAGGAAGATTCTTCTACTGTTTGCAGCCAATTGGGATCAGAGTAGGTAAATGTAGATAGTGTCTTTACTTGGTTTTTGTTTTTCGTAAGCGTCCTCACTGCATGTTTGGGGCTGTATGGCTTTCATTTTTACAAAATGCAAACAATGTGTGACTAGTGGGTTTTCATTTAAAAATATATCTATATATCTATATATAGATATATAGATAGTCCACACAGCCACAAAGGAAGGTTTAAGGCCACAAGATTACCATCATCAAAAGGCAATTCCAGGTTCATGGCAGTGGTTTGGAACAATAGAATTGTAGTGTTAGAATTGTAAGACATCTTAGAAATCCTTTTTCTATTCATCAGAGTGGATCATTTATTTTAATGAAATTGAAAGTTGGTCTTCTAGAAGAACCATATATTCTGTCTTTCGTGTTCTCATCTTTAACAACCCAAAACAACAAAAATGGATTTAGTAGATGGCTTTAAATCAAGTGTTTCCAACACATAAATAATTTCTTGGATCCTCTCCATGACTTTAATATCCTATGTTTCTTCTGAAAGCCAGAAATACATCTCTCCCTGAAAATCCTATTCAAAACTGCAAACTCAACATGTCCCAAACTGAACGCACTGTCTTCCCCACTATATCTGCCTTTCCATCTATCCAGTCTCTCCAGCCAGAAATCTGAGTGTCATCCTGAACTGCTTCTTGCTTTTGCTCTTCACATCCAATTAGTTGCCAAGTCCCACCCCTTTCTTCTTAAGAACCTCTTGAATCTCGTCACCTCTCTTTTCTCCCATTGTTATTGCCTTGCTTGAGGGTCTTATCATTTCTCACTTGAATTTCTGCAACAGATTCTTACCTAGCATCCCTGCCTCTGATTACTCTCTTCTGAGCCATTCTGGTCTACATCACAGCTGGAGTGACCCTCCCAAAGTTCTGTGGTGTCACTCTGCTGATTAAAATTCTTCAGTGACCTGCAAGGCCTTCAAAATAAAGTAAGGCCCTTTATCATGCACCTTGTACATCTCCTGCAGTGTGTCACCCTTTGCCCTTCCTGGTCTCTGGTCCGGCTGGAAGGAAGTATAAGTCTTACCTTGACTAACTGAGGTTTTTCCGTGCCTCCAAGCCTTTGGACTTGTCTCTTCAAGCACCAAAAGGAGAGACCAGCTACTTCTTATCCCAATTCCAACCATCCTGGACACAGTCTGCCTACTGATTCATACTCATCTTTATGCTTCTTCCCTGAATAGTTTTCATCTATCCTCTGCCCTTGAACCCTTCCATCTGCTAAGACACTAAGTAGTGGTCCTTTGTTCATATTTCCACAAAACATTCACAATAGGAATGTAAAGACCATATACTCTACTGAGCATTTGTATATATCGTCCATTTAACCCAATGAGAACTTTTCATGAAAGATATTATTATTATTTCTATGTCACATTTGATGACACAAGACTTCGAGAAATTAAGTAACTCACTCAGTATCACATAACTAGTGAAATATGGAGTGGGCATGGAGCTCCGGTAGTCTGACTTGAAAGAGAGTTGTCTTAATTTGACTTCACTGTAATTATGTGTTTACTTGTGTACTCTTTCTTATGCCTCCTCCCAAGACTGCAAGTTCCTTGAGGGGAAGACTGTCACTTTCATGTTTATCTCTTTGGCACAATATCCAATAAATCTGAATGAGAAAGAATGCATGAGTCAATCTCCAAAACTTCATCTGTGACTTTAGTCTTCACAGAAGTATCCTCATGGGAATGTTTATGGTCCCTGGGGAGACACAGGTTTGACTTAAAAAATATATCTAAGAATCCCTCCCCGATATAATTAAAAGGAATTTCTAGGGTGGCCCTTTGGTACTTCATATCATTCCTCCTCCTCTTAAAAATGATAGTGTAAGACACTTTAGAACCACTGGCTATTTTCTGGTTGATAAATTGGGATTGGGCAACTTAATCCTGAAGAGGCATTTCAGGGTTTTAACACTATCACTCTAGAGCTTGGTCAGCTCTGCCCCCCGGGCCAGAGTGCCTTTCCATGTTTCTGCTCTGTTAACACAAGGTCCCTGCCAGCAAAGAGCCCATCATGCAATCCACTCTCTTGCAGTGTGCAGACATACAAATGGCTAACTCCCATCGACCACAGGAGAATTCACCATCAACACAGGGCAACAGTCTTACAACCGAAGAAAACAGCCATCCTTTTGAGAATGGCACGTTAATATTTTGGATTTTGGAACAGGACAATTTTGATGATTCTGGAGAATAATCATGTTGACTTCATTTGTGCTTAGTTGTTGTAAGTGTTCTAGAACTTCCATCTGCTAAGACACTAAGTGGTGATTTACACATAAAAAAATACGTCATTGCAAAGTATCTTATTTTGTATTAGCATTTGGTCCAAATGTATCTCAAAATGGTTAAGAAGTAATAACAAATAGTAATAGTAAGAAGAAGTGAAGCTCCGAGAGAATGATCCAAATGTTTATGATTATGATAACCTTGAATGAGTCACAGTCCTCTGTTCCTTAGTTTCCTCAAGTGTAAAATAAGGAGCTCAAGCTAGGTAATCCCTGAGACACCTCAGATCTAATGGCTCATGAATGTAAAGCTCATTCAGCCTGATCCTATGGATGGATGGAAAGGGATTTTAAAATTCACTCTATAGCTGCCTAACTCACTAGGCTTTTTGAAGTAACCTCTCTCTCTTCCTCCCATCCTAGCCCCCACCCCACAAAGGCTGAGTCTACTTGAGGCATTTTTTTCAAACTATACAATACTATTTGTTCCAAATATTTTGGTTTCGACAAGAAGGTAAATGATCAGGCTAGCCCATTGAGACCCAAAGATAATTAGCAGCAAACAAACCTCAGTTTGAACCCAGGTACTGTCACATGCTCTCCTGGTCACATGACCTGGGACAAGCAACCTCTCTGAGACTCAGTTGTCTCATCTGTAAGGTGGGGGTGATAGTGATGTCTATCTAATACTGCAGCTAGGAGGATCGAATGAAAAAAATGCACTTAAGGAACACAACTCACTGTTTGGCACACAGTAAAAAACTCAATAAATATGAGCTCCTGGTATTATTATTAATATTATAAAACACCCCACTACAAAAATAATCAAGCACAGATGGTAGATAGATAAAGATAGAGACAGGAGTACAATACCTGAAAATGAAAACGGACCAGTGAGTGCGGTCTGCCTGTATGCCCATCCTAAGTACCTCATTGTGTTCTCCCCAAACATGTTCCCTGTCACACAGACCCAGACTAAATGGGGCCTGAAAGGCCTGGAAGAGTTGGCACAGCTTTGCAAAATGATTACTTCACTCTCATTGGGCTCCTAAGATGACTGGGAAGCGATTTGCATGTCTCGTATGAAAGGTTTACTGAGATTAAAATGGTTATTAATATTTATTAAAACTATGTAAATCTCATTCATCTCAGCCCAGGCAGCATGAACAAAAGTGCAGAGTGGTGAGCGACAGGAAGAGTTGTCCTCCACAGGCACGCGGGGGGCTCTGTCAGCCTGGGTGAGGTGTGCCAACTGAAGGGCAGGAACGCTGGGCTCGAGCATGGACTGGCCTCCTCCAGAAATCGGGCCTCAGTGGAGGGCTGTGTGGTTTCTGTATTTCCTGAGGTTGCCCCCCTGAACTGAAATGAGTTAGATGAAATCAGCACTCACATAGTTATTCATAAAATGAATCTGGCATTTTCCGGGTCAGCGGAGTTTGCATCTCAGCTCACCTGCTAGATGTATACTGGAGACGTAGGGGGACACCATTGCTCAACGAGTCCTTTGATCTTTCTCACCTAAATTCAGTTTGCCCCTTAAGATCTGATAAAAAATAAATTTGTTTCTTGTTTCTTTCTGATTCACATACTTGTACCTAGTCATACAGCCTGATATGCCCATACTCAGCTAAAGAAGTGTTAAGCTTGGTCAAGTTATTTTACTTTCTGGAGGCTCCATTTCACTAAGGGGAAATGGGTATAATATCTGGCATGTGGAGCTGTTACAAGGATTAACCCCAATTGCCCTCCTTGATGGTGTCCAAGAGGTGGAATAGAACAGTGATTAAATGCGCCCAGAAACTCTGAAGCCAGACAGCCGGCTTCATATCCTAGTGGCCTCCCCACCAGCAATGTGATTCTGAGCAAGTTGTTTAAATTCTTATTACCCTGTTTCTCACCTAAAGTGGGGGTGATGATGATCATACATTAATGCTAGTTGGTGTTCAACAAATGGCAGTTATTTCTTAAGAAAAAGAAATTCCAATCAGGCAAATATCTAGGATACTGGGTCACGAGATGTACTTTGCAAATCCAGATGGTAGGATTTGAACCATGACCAACTTTCCTTCACCTGGAAAAGTATAAAAAATGCAATGGAGACCCCAAGTCGCCATGTTTCAAAGTGCTCTCAGGTAGCTCAGTTGTGGCTGGGAGCACTGAGAAATCATCTGGTCTTAGTGTCCCTCCCTATAGCGTTTACTACATTCTCAGGTTATAAGAAAGACATTTGGGAAGGAGGATCCAGATAATAAAAGCCCCATAATAGACTACAATAGTATCTGTTAGTGCTCGGTATAGATCAGGTAGTCTCCAACTACTTAAATGGGAGAAAAATAATTGGAAACAAGTTGAAAGTCATAATATATAAAATGACATTGGACATTCTTTGGTCAGTGTGTTGTTTCTTTCTCACAATTAAAAAGCTCAGAAGTTAGCAACCAGGTTGAAAATCAGTTGGTTCTTTCAGGAAGCTGGGGCACCCGAAGGAAGAACTGAGTTAGGGCAATTTAGTAGAGTGTAAAGGGGACCAATGGACAACTGGATTACTACCTTCAAGTATATACAGTTATTACAAGAAGGCAATAAATCTTGTAGGCTCTCTTTCCCTACCGTACAGAACAAGGGCCAAGATTTGGACTGAAGCTCAACCAACTGCATGGAAGGCTAGGGAGTCAAGACCTCAGCACAAGGGAGAGGGACTGAGACATTTCCCTGGGGTGTAAAACTTAAGGGGGCACCAAAGCACTCAGTAATCAAAACAAGTAATTTCTTCAAAAAATATTTTTTTAAAAGATTTTATTTATTTATTCGACAGAGATAGAGACAGCCAGCGAGAGAGGGAACACAAGCAGGGGGAGTGGGAGAGGAAGAAGCAGGCTCACAGCAGAGGAGCCTGAATGTGGGGCTTGATCCCATAACGCCAGGATCACGCCCTGAGCTGAAGGCAGACGCTTAACCGCTGTGCCACCCAGGTGCCCCCCAAAAATATTTTTAAATCAAAATTAATGCAAAAAAATCTATCATGAACAAAATGTCAAAATTTTAAAGAAGGTAGCATAAGATCATTGATTTTTCCTTGGGCCTCAGGCTCTGATATAGCTCAGCAAGGCACTTCTTGGGCCAATCAGATTTCAAAAGAGAAAAGCCTTAAGTTGGCTCCTAGTCAATTACATTAAAGTACCTGAGACTGAACATCTATATACTCGAACAGTTGCATAGAACCTTATGGTTCCGAAGCATTCCCATGCACATTTTCTGAGTTAATGCTCATTAACCATTTGGGGCGTATCACTAAGGGACAGATGACAAAGAAGAAGTTTGAGGAGGAGAAGATACTTTCTAATCAAGGAACCAAATGACTCATCAATGGAAAAACTTAGACTCAGAGCTTCTAATTCCAAGCTCCAAAGACATCTGGAGCCAATTGTTCAGCCCCTGAGTGATTAGATATTTCAGAACATCCACACAGCTTCTGAAAGGCTGTAAGTGGATTTTCTGCCGGTGGACGTGTGTGTGGATGAGAGCGGTGAGTCCCAGTGGACAGGATCTGAGGTTGAGGGGCAGTGATCCTCAAAGGGGCACAATGGCTGTTTGGAGCTGTTTGGTTCTTAATGCACAGGACTGTGGAGCATTGTGGAATGTTTAGTATCCCCTCTCCCAGGCACTATGGCAATTGAAAAGGCCACCTTCACATTTCCAAAGTCCTTAGGGGAGCTGGAGTCCACTTTGAAAACCCCTGATGGGGAGTGTCTAGAAATGTCCTAACACCAATGTCAATAACTACACTTTGTTAAGTACCTTTGTGCCAAGTGTTTTATATATATATATATATATGTGTGTGTATATATATATATATACATATATATATATATATATATATATTCTAATCCTTATCATAAACCCACAAGGATCTATATGGTGTATAGGTAATATATAACAGAGATGGAATTCTTCCCTGTGTTGTTTGAACATAAAGGCTGTGCTTTCTCGCTAAGCCCTAGCTATGGCCTCATTCCTACACTGAACTCAAGAGTTTCCAAAGCCCCTTACAATCCAAATCTGAATTACTGGTATGTTGCTAAATGGTAGTGTGGCTCCAGGGTCCAAATTCCAGGTTTTTCACACTTCGTCCTCAGCTCCCTCCTCTTGCTGAGAGTCACTGGGAGGCTTGGGGTACACAGTGAAGCCATTCCTTGTGCGTACATTCTAGTGGGGCTCAGACAGTGAAGAATGTGCATTAGAAGCTGGGTGCACGAGAAGTTGAGAGGATTCTGGAGGCTCAATGTCAAGGGTTTTTCTAGTCCCCACTATGAGTAAGAGGAAAGGAAGCAGAGAAGAACTTATCAATTTAGTTTGAGCAAATATAAAAGCAGCTGGGGTGCTGACCAATAGACCACACTTGTCGTTCTTCTGTGGGATGAACCCAAGCCTCATTCCTTCCTTCATGCTCTCAATAAACATCCCGAGCAGCTCCTGAGGGTCCAGAAGGAGCATTCCTGTTCTGAGCTCAGGCTCCCAGGACAGCTTCTCACACCAGTCCCCCACCCCGAGTCCCTCCAGGCATTCAATGATGGGAAGATGAAGGCTACAGGGTACTTGACCTTCCCGCCTTTCCAATTCTGAAAGCAAGGACACTGTCATATTTACTTTATAATGTAGAAAACAAGCTGGAAGCTGTCTGTTCTTAGGGACGGGTGCTTTTCCACTGCCTGGTTTTGTTCTGGGAAGGTGTTCAGCTGCTACTCGTCCCCTCATGCCAGGCAGTAATTTATTTGATGGATATACTGGAGATAGCGAGCTCCTTCAAACGTCATGGCTTATTGCTGACCTGTGGCAACCTCCAAAGCGCTGACGTGGCAAATGTCCCGGCAGCTCTGTGGCGTAATTTGGCAGTGGGAGATGAACATTAAGTAGGTTCTTTCTTC
Source organism: Ailuropoda melanoleuca (assembly GCF_002007445.2). Lineage (NCBI taxonomy): Eukaryota > Metazoa > Chordata > Mammalia > Carnivora > Ursidae > Ailuropoda > Ailuropoda melanoleuca. Next base: position 35,480,815 of record NC_048226.1, read on the forward strand.
TGATTAAAACCCCGAGGCAGTAGGTGGGATATAACTCTTCAAACTATAAATAAGCCAGTTGATTGAGGTTCACCTTTAGCTTTTGCAAGAGCACGGAAGAGCTTTTTATAAGTAGCAGGGGGTCTGAGCCTCATTCCATTCGACTGTCATCAGTTTAAGAACTTGTGGCATAAAAGGGGACACATTTCTAATCCATGCCGAGCATTGGTGAGGTGAGAAGAGATGAGGCAGGCCAAGGGGATTTTATGTCTCTCGCCAGGGCCAGGAGGTAACCCTCCTCCCCAGATCCTAAAGCCTTTTGAGAGACGTTCCAGAAAAAGATTTCACTGTCTGTTCTTCCTGCAGATACATTCCTGGAATTGCTCTGGTAGTGATCGGTTTTCCAATTGTCATGAGCTTGGAAAGGAGCAAAAATGAACTGAGGAGAATTATTACAACCACCAAATCAAACTTGCTTGCCAGGAGCTAACCATGTGGCTGATAGTAATGCCCTTGTGTAGACACTATTAATAAACGCATTTTGCAGATGATAAAATTAAGGCTCAGAGAGGTTAGGTAACCTATCCAATATCACACCACTGGGAAGGGGCTAAAACAGGCGGGATCTCAGACTGAACTTTTTTGCCAAATTTGGGGGCCACTGAGTCAGACATTCAGGAGGGCACTCAGGGAGGGATCAGTAAGCAAGCAAGCTAACACCAGGCCCTTCCAGGTCTCCAAAGATTTAAAAAGGACCTCATAGCTCAGCAGGCAAATCCTATTGCCACATATTCTAATCTCACAAACACCTGGCAAACTAACTGTTGAAAATCCTATCCACTCTCTTCCCTAATTCTTTGACAGTGGTTAACAGTGACGATAACTTTGATTGTTGTTGTTGCTGTTTTCAATCCCAGCTCCATAAAACAATCTGGTTATTGCTTGGAATATGTTACCGAAAGGGGTCAATATGAGCCTGGCTTAAGATAGTGACTGAAGGCTCGACCCACCGCTTGCATTGAGACAAGTGTCCTATAGAGATGACCCGTCAGCACACAGAACCCCAGCTCCACGGTTCGCTAGCTCTGTGACTTTGGTACCATACGTACCTCCCCTAACCCTCCGGTTCCTCGCTGTCTGGTCGTGATCACACGCACTTTGCAGGGCTGTGACGATGAAATGAGTTGCTAGATCAGTAAGGGGTCTGGCACCTAGGGAGCCATTTCCCTTCCTGACTGTCATCCACGTGGTTTTCCCACTTGTGTCCATCTAATCCACAGTCTAAAACGCCCAAGATACGATTCCTCATTCTGTTGAAAGCTCTTATAAAATAGGCTATATCTCTGTTAATGTGCTCCTAAAAAGCCGGTGATTGATGAGGGGAGGGAGTGAGGCGAGTTTATGTCACTTCCTCGGCCCCCTGGATGAGGAGATGGCTTGTCATGTGGCTCAAACGCGCAGTTCCTTCAATATTTCTTTTGAATCCCCTTCGTCCTCCATGAAACTCCTTATTGGACGTTCTCCAGCACTTCCACGCTAATTCCACTTCGTCCGGGGGGCTCAGCGGCCTTCTGCCCGCCGCCACCATTCCCTTGCGGTGGTGCTCGGGCCCTTGCCAGCTTGCCTGTGAGAACCATCTCCCGGACGGATGGTGCAGGGTCTCTGCTGGGAGCGAACGCAGCAGCGTCGGCCCCTGCCTAGCTGGGTGGCGGGCCCTCGGAGACGCGTCCCACGTCACCGGGCTCTGCAGCATGTTATAAAAGCGGGGCAGCTGTGCGGTGAGAAGGGGCCCCAAGGACGGGGAGAGCAGGCTTTTATCGATAGCTTATCTTTCCAGGCCAGCTGTTCCTCCCAAATTCACACTTAAAAGCCCAGGAGTTTAAAAGACACGACCCTCATTACCTTGGAGATAAAAAAGTCTNGGCCCTTCCAGGTCTCCAAAGATTTAAAAAGGACCTCATAGCTCAGCAGGCAAATCCTATTGCCACATATTCTAATCTCACAAACACCTGGCAAACTAACTGTTGAAAATCCTATCCACTCTCTTCCCTAATTCTTTGACAGTGGTTAACAGTGACGATAACTTTGATTGTTGTTGTTGCTGTTTTCAATCCCAGCTCCATAAAACAATCTGGTTATTGCTTGGAATATGTTACCGAAAGGGGTGTCAATATGAGCCTGGCTTAAGATAGTGACTGAAGGCTCGACCCACCGCTTGCATTGAGACAAGTGTCCTATAGAGATGACCCGTCAGCACACAGAACCCCAGCTCCACGGTTCGCTAGCTCTGTGACTTTGGTACCATACGTACCTCCCCTAACCCTCCGGTTCCTCGCTGTCTGGTCGTGATCACACGCACTTTGCAGGGCTGTGACGATGAAATGAGTTGCTAGATCAGTAAGGGGTCTGGCACCTAGGGAGCCATTTCCCTTCCTGACTGTCATCCACGTGGTTTTCCCACTTGTGTCCATCTAATCCACAGTCTAAAACGCCCAAGATACGATTCCTCATTCTGTTGAAAGCTCTTATAAAATAGGCTATATCTCTGTTAATGTGCTCCTAAAAAGCCGGTGATTGATGAGGGGAGGGAGTGAGGCGAGTTTATGTCACTTCCTCGGCCCCCTGGATGAGGAGATGGCTTGTCATGTGGCTCAAACGCGCAGTTCCTTCAATATTTCTTTTGAATCCCCTTCGTCCTCCATGAAACTCCTTATTGGACGTTCTCCAGCACTTCCACGCTAATTCCACTTCGTCCGGGGGGCTCAGCGGCCTTCTGCCCGCCGCCACCATTCCCTTGCGGTGGTGCTCGGGCCCTTGCCAGCTTGCCTGTGAGAACCATCTCCCGGACGGATGGTGCAGGGTCTCTGCTGGGAGCGAACGCAGCAGCGTCGGCCCCTGCCTAGCTGGGTGGCGGGCCCTCGGAGACGCGTCCCACGTCACCGGGCTCTGCAGCATGTTATAAAAGCGGGGCAGCTGTGCGGTGAGAAGGGGCCCCAAGGACGGGGAGAGCAGGCTTTTATCGATAGCTTATCTTTCCAGGCCAGCTGTTCCTCCCAAATTCACACTTAAAAGCCCAGGAGTTTAAAAGACACTACCCTCATTACCTTGGAGATAAAAAAGTCTCCTCCGATCGCTAGAAATTTGAGGGCCTGAGAATAACTGTCTCCCTTCCAGAGCATGCCCGGATAAAGCAGCCAACGCCGAGCTTGCTCTCAATTCCTTGACTTGAAATCACGCTGCAGTCGGGGCATGACCTGTGTGTGTCTGCTCTTGCAAAGGCCAGGGTCAGTAAAAGAAGACCCAGAGAAAGGGCAATTTTTAAGCGTGGTGTTGCCTGTATGCTGCGTTTGGTGTTGATTTTCTCATGAGTATAGCTGACTTCTCCAAAGAGTGCATGGCAAGAGATGGGGCCTTTTCCTGTACAACGCGAAGCTCTTCTGGGTGATTAACCGCTTTCCCTAGGTCTCAATAAACCGGGAAGCATCTTAGGATCCCCTTTACAAGGAGGCTGCTGTAGCGCGGAGAAGGAAGCCCCTTGGCATCTCCAACCCCCCAATCCCTGAGCCCCGAAACGCAGCTCTTGAAGAAGCCACCAGCTCTCCTACCCTTTAAATATGGTTCCTAGATAATCGCTCCTGAACGGGGATGTACAGAACCTTGAACAGCTGCTGGAATGATTAAATGCCTGCACTTGCCTGAGGTGGTAAATCAGGCTCAGAAGCCATTTATTGTGAGCGTACTATAGAGCAGCAGAAGTTATTGCTACACTCCTGCAAAATGTAACATCGGACAGGAAAATGAAGAGAGGGTACATTTTGTTGTGAAGGCTTTAAAGTGATGTGTTGTTTTTTCTTTGCACATTCTCTTTCTGTTTCTCATCATTCTTCTCTTCTCTTTGCCTCTAAGTCTTCCCTATCTCCAACACTCCCGCTGAGTGTGTCTGGATCTAATTGTGAATGTGGCACTCCCACAAATAACACCCAGCACCTTTCGGGATTTGAGAACGTTCATATCAGTAATGCTCCTGGCCATCGAGCATCTCCTCAGGCTGTATTATTTAATTGAATCCTTACTAGCATTTGCGAAGGAGATATTATTGTCCTTGTTTTAAATAGAGGGTATTTCATCTGGACAAAATCACAAGGCTGGCTAGTGGGGTGATCCTGAGTATTTCTCTTTCTCCTTCTTCGTGGTGCCTGATTATATTTGGGGTCTGCTCTTGGCGATCGTGCCACTGAATCTCTGCTCAGAATTCATTGCGGAATCCCTGCTCAGGAGTCTTTAATGGCTCCTTAATAAAGCTGGTTCAGTCTCTTTGTCACACATTGCACCCAATAAAACCGTAAGAATTTGGCATCACTTTCCTTATCCAAAGGACATCTTCTGCTCAAGTCAAATGGCTCTTCCTCCTCTCTTCCCCCTCCCCTGTTCATCCCAGCCCTCCCCAACCTTTGTTTCTGTCATTCCTCCTACTCGGTCTTCATTCCTCTGATGAGGTGAGCATGGGCCCTCCAGGAGCCCTGAGAAGAGGCATCCTGGGGGCATTAGCTGACTTGAAGGAGAAGGAAGATAAAACAGGTAGAGGGAAGCAAATGTGAGGGAGACTGCTTGAGACAGCAAGGGCGCACTCTGCAGGGACCCAGGGCGAGAAAACGCCTGCAGCCTTGGGAGAGCCTTGCTGGGTTGCACTGAGCATAGATTAGAAGGGCTCCTATGGAGAGAGAGGAGGCTGAGGAGGTGGGCCGAGGCCAGGAATCATCCCTGCTTGCCATAAGGAATTTGGGATTTAGACTTAAGGACAAGCCAAGTCCTACTCATCTTTCACATCTCATATTCACACTTAGAAGCTTTGCCCCTGGCTGGGGCAGCACTGATCTCTCCGTTGTTCTTCCCTGAATGCCTGTCACATTCATCTTTGCTGTACACTTTTTCAGGCTTCAAGGAAGCTCCTGGAAGCAGAATGCTATTTTTTTTCTTCTTGGTATCCATGGGTACAGAGTAGGGCTCGGTAAAGTCCCCTCCACTGACTTGTGGGGAGCAGTTTGGAATGATGGAAAGCCCACACAGAAAGGCTCTTTCTAGACTCTTCCCAATGATGATATTCTTGGGGAGGGGACTGGAGTTGCGTGTAGTTGAACTGGAGAAGGAAGGAGGAAGAGACCAGGGTGCTCTGTCTACCCCTTGTCCAGTGATTCTCAGCATGACAGAAGGGAGACCGAGAGTGTTGTAGAAACATCAGGAGCAACGCAGGCCCAGAAACGGGGCCGATATTGTGGGTTCCCCAGTGGCTCCATCCCCTGTGTGACTTGAGCTCTGGTGCCAATCATCCGATAATGATGTGAAGTGCACTTTCTCTCATCTCTCAGATTCTATGCTCTATCTGTGTCGTCGTGCATCAGAACAAGTGAAGAAAAGGCTTCACATAGAGAAAGCGTCACTGTTCAGGGGCTACCTTTCGTGCAGAGCTCGGGGAATGGGAGCCCGATCCCCTGCCTGGTTCTCACTGAATGGCTTCTGCTTTCTACTCAGTGTCCTCCCCACCCTGACAGGTCTGTGTGGATTTCGTTCATCACACATTTCCTCCTGAGTTGCTGATGAGTCGATCCATCCCGTAAGTTTACAGCATGCATACTGGTTAGTACATTGCTCCCCGCAGGTGGATTGCAGTTTGATATTTGATCTGTGAAATCGCCCGGAGTAATAACGGTAACGTCTCATTTACCTTATATCTTTGTAAGGCAAGAGGGTATTCTAGAGATGCGAAGTCTTCAAATAGTTGAGGGCCGCCTTTTAAGGCCCAATTTTAAAGTTTTATTTTATTCCGTTTTGGTTCGAAAGCAAACACAACCTTAGAATGCATTGGATACTCCCTACTTTGTTAAATATAACTGAACACTTTCTTCATGACAAGTGGGGAGTACGATGCATGTAAATGACTGTACCCTGGGCTAGGAAATAGCTATCAGGGTGGGGATTCCTGGAGCACATGGGCTTGCCCTCATGCCACGTGGTCCATACTGGCTTGCTATATATGCTTCCTAATTCTTTTTTGTTTTCTTTGGTTTTTTTGGCACTTCTCCTCTCAGCTCTTAATTGATGACTGTTAGTAGGTTTGCTTCAAAACCCTCTCTCCTAATTTTCTGTGGGCTAGGAAGTCAGGAACCAGAGCTTGTTGAGTTCTGTGCTTTGGGTGAGGACCTATGGGGAATCCCAAGGAATAAAGTAAATGAGCTGTAGCAGGGCATGAATTTTATAACATCTCATCTGTATGCTCAGAAATATGGCTCTGCCTAATGCTCCAGCAGGCAGGGCATATGAAGTACCTTCCCTTGTAGCCTCTATTTGGAACTGTGCAAAACTGAAAACCTGAGCAATTTTTCTTCCAAGGTTTCTCTAACCTTGGATTCATGTACAACACACCCCTCTGACTTATGTACCCTTCTTACCTTTAATACTTCCCTCAGCCTAACAGGAAAGGACTTATATCTTAATTTATAATTGGATTAAAACCCATTTTTACCGAAGTGGTGACTATCCTTTGTATTTGCTTTCATTTTTATCCTTTGTATTTTCATGTTTTGACTTTTCTAGATGTTAAATATAAGTCTTTGTCTCTCATCAAGAATATACGAGGCAAAATAAAGTAACTTCTCTTTCTGCTTTTTTTTTTTTATTATATGCCTTGTCTTCTCTCCACACCTACTTTAAGGGGATAGTGATTCACACAGGGCTGTCATGGAGCCCATTCCCTTCAGCCCCTGACGTGAGCTACTACTCTCTTCTCATATGTCGTAAGACCCCAGCTGCATCACCACGGCCATAGTTTTTATATTGATAGGCTTGAATTTCTACTGTTTGGTCCCTTCAGTACCCAGTCACCCAGAAGTGGGGACAGGGTCAGGGACATTGGCAAGGATCATCAGGTCAAAGACACCTTAGTCAGGGAGAGAAACACGGGAGATGCTTCCTTCCTTGTTCTTCGCAGTGGGCCAGGTAGTTGAAGCTGCTGAGAAAGCGAGGCACATTAACTTGGGTCGTTCTTAAGAGGGCAGGGGCTTTGGGTCTATAACTGGCTACTGGGAATATGTGAATCTCCTGAAATTTATTAGATACATGCATTTGGTGGAGAAGGGACCCAACGTCCCCCAGGTTCTCAAGAAGTTCACAACCCAAAGAAGTTTAAGGACCACCACATTAGATTATCCATCTACTGGTTTACATGTGAGTACAGTTGCATGGTGTACTGGGGAGGCAAACATACTACTGGGATAGTATTATAGAATGGTGGTCAAATGGGCGGATGGCTCTATCCTTTACATGAAGGGTTGTGTGATTGATTATAAGAGTCAGCATTTTTACTGAAGAAAATCATGAAAATGGAGAAAATGTTTAGACATTAAAAATTATTCATAATCCCTCCACTTATTTGTACCCATTGACATTGAGAATTAAGGTATATTTTGCACGCACACATACACACAAACACAATTGGCCTTATACTGTGCATATTTTTATGAATCTAGATAGGACAACACAGTGGTAAAGAGTTCAAGCACTGTGGCTTGATTGCCTGGGTATGAGTCAGAACTCTGCCACCTACTAGCCCCCTGAGCCTGGGCAAGTTAAGCCTGTGCCTCAGTTTCCTCACCTATAAAATGCTGATAATAATAGCAGCAACCTCCAAGTGCTGTAATGAGCATTAAAGGAGTTAATGTAAGCAAAGGCTCAGAAAGATGACTGATCATACTTAGCACTCAGTAGATATCAACTACTTTTCATTATTCTGCTTTTTTTCACTTAAAATTATATCATGATTACTTTATTCAATATGCATTGGGCACAAAATAATGACTGAATAGTTTAAAACTCAATTAATGACTCAATGTCATTTCAACATTAGACTATTTTCAATTTTTGACAAGTATAAATAATGGTATAATGAATATCTCTCTATATAAATATTTTTCCACATCTTGACTTTCTCCCCCTTAGGATAAATTCCAGGAAGTTGAATTAATAAGCAATGAACACTTCTATGGCTCTTGATATATATAGTTAAATCGCTTTCCAGAAATGGTGTTCCAGTCTCTCTGCCCATCAGCAGTCCATGGCAGTCTCCACTTGCCCTTGCTTCACAATGCAATGCTTTGTTAGACTGCTGTCATTTAACATTGCTTTCTGTTGGTCTAATCAGGTTTTATTTTTTTCATGTTTTTCCTCACTTCTGCCCTTTGGGTTTAGAAGTTATCTGTTCCTATTCTTTTACATGTTATTTTCCAAATTTCAATACAGTTGTTTCACCAGTGGATTTTGCTAAAAAGTCCAAAGTCAATCTCTCCATTCTCATCCAGTGTAATAGAAGAAAATTTCTCTCTGAACTTCCCTATCTTTAAAAAATATTGCTGTTTATTGTTTTAGTCCTACCACGTATTCAACCTCACTGTTACTGTTATTACTTGCAATTAATGCCTGTTTAAATCTAGCAAGGTGTTCCAACAATTTCTTTGCTCACTTTTGAAACTTGCACCTGATTTCTCTTTGTGACTTTGTTTCCTTCTTCCTGAAGTGAGGAGCTGAGGTTAATGAACTTTCTTAACAACCTTTGTATGTTTGAAATGTTATATCTTCTTTACTCTCAAACAATAATTTAGTTGGGCATATAGCTTGAGATTAAAAATGATTTCACCTCAACATTTTGAAGAAATTAATTAATTACTTTCTGGTTGTTTTAAAAAAGTGTGTTGTCAGTCTAACTGACATTCCTTCACCGTTAATCTGTTTTTCCTCTCTGGTGCCTTTAAAATTTCTCTTGGTCTGTGGTGTTTTACAGTTGTACCTAGGTGTTTTTTATCTACATATTTTTGAATACTGCCTGGGACTTGACATAGTTTTTGTTTCACTCATTTTTATTCATTCTTTCAATAAATACTTGTTTTTGAGATGCCTGATGTTTTCTAGATGCCAGGGACACAGAGTTGAACAAAAAGAAGTTCCTACTTTCAGGGAACTTAAGTACTAGTGGACGAGTTTATAGTCTTACATTCAAATGTTCAATCTTAAGACTTATTGTTTTTTGTTTCCTTTTTGATTTGCTATAAATTGTGAAAGGATTCCCACCACTGAGTTTAGTAACACATCCATCACCTCAAATATTTTCCCTTTTTTTTTGGTGAAAACACTTAAGTTCTACTGTGTTAGCAAATTTCAGTTATACAGCACCGTGTTATTAGCTATAGTCACCAAGTTATAAGTTAGATCTTTAAACCTTATTCATCTTGTAACTGAAAGTTTGTATCCTTTTACCAGCCCCTCCCTATTTCCCCCAACCCCCAACTGCTGGCAACCACCACTCTACTCTCTATTTCTATGAGTTTGAATGTTTTGTTTTGTTTTTAGATTCCTTATATAAGTGATACATGCAGCATTTGTCTTTCTCTAACGGGCTTATTGCATTTAGCATAATGCCCTCCAGGTTCATCCATGTTGTCACAAACGCCAGGATTTCCTTTGTTTTTAAGAAGCTGAATAATATCTATCTCTATCTACCTGTTTATATCTATCTATCTATCTATCTATCTATCTATCTATCTATCATCTATCTATCATCTATCATCTATCTATCTATCATCATCTATCTATCTATCATCTATCTATCTATCATCTCTATATATCACATTTTCTTTATCCTTTATTCAATGATGGACACTTAGGTTGCTTCCAACCTTGTCTGTTGTGAATAATGATGCAGCGAACATGGAAGTACAGATAATCATTGGGATAACAGTTTCATTTCTTTTGGATATATACCTAGAAGTGGGATTGCTGGAACATGTGGTAATCCTATTTTGAATCTCTTGTGGATCCTGCCTACTGTTTTCCATAGTAGCGGCACCGATTTGCATTCCCACCAACAGTGCAGGAGGGTTCTCTCTTNCACCAACAGTGCAGGAGGGTTCTCCTCCACATTCTCACCAGCATTTGTTATATCTTTTCTTTTGCTAATGGACATTCTAACAGGTCTGAGGAAATAGCTCATTGTGGTTTTGGTTAAATTTCCCTGATGATTAATGATGTTGAGCATCTTTTCATGTACCTCTTGGTTATTTGTATATCTTCTTTGGAAAAATATTTATTCAGGTTCTTTGCCCATTTGCAATTGGATTATTTGTTTTTATTTTTTTCTATTGAATTGTATAAGTTCCCTGTGCGTTTTTGGGCATTAGCCCTTTGTTGCATATGTGGTTTGCAAATATTTTCTTTCATTCTGTAGGTTGCCTTTTTATTTTGTTGGGTGGTTTCCTTTGCTGTGCAGAAATAAGCTTTTTAGATTTCCATCATCCCACTTGGTTATTTTGTTTTTGTTTTTGTTTTTGTTTTTTGCCTTGCTTTGGTGTCAGATCAAAAAAATATATGTATATTGCCGAAATCAATGTCAAGGAGCTTACCTATCTTTCCTTCGAGAGTTTTATGGTTTCAAGTCTTCAAGTTTTTAAATTATTTTGAGATGATTTTTGTGTATGGTGTAAGTGAGACAGGGATCCTGTTTCATTCTTTTGCATGTGACTGTCCGGTTTTCCCAGCACCATCTACTGAAGAGAATGACCTTTCCCCAAAGTATGTTTTTAGTGCTTTGTCTATAATAATAGAGGCATGAGTGTATTCCTGGGTTCTCTATCCTTCTCTACTGATGCAAGTGTCTGTTTTTGATTACATACCCTTGTAATATAGTTTGAAATCGGGAATTGTGATTCCTCCAGCTCTGTTCTTTCTCAAGATTGCTTTGGTTATTCACAGTCTTTTGTGGTTTCATACAAATTTTAGGATTGTTCTATTTCTGTAGAAACTATCATTGGAATTTTGATTGGGATTGCAGTGAATCTGTATATTGCTTTGCATAGTATGGACGTTTTAACAATATTGATTACGGTAATCTATGAACACAGACTGTCTTTCCATTGATTCATGTCTTCTTTAATTTTTTCATCAGTGCTTTGTAGTTTTTAGTGTACAAATACTTTACCTCTTGAGTTAAATTTATTCCTAAATATTTTATTCTTTTTGATATTATTGTAAATGGGATTGTTTTCTTAATTTCTCTTTCTGATAGTTTGTTAGTGTATAGAAATGCAAGTGGGCTTTGCATCCTGCAAATTTACTGAATTTGTTTATTACTTCTAACATTTTTTTGGGTGGTGTCTTTAATATATATGATATCATGTCATCTGCAGATGGAAACTCTGTCCTCTCCCTGCCTACCCCCTCATGAACTAAGATGAAAACCCCATCTATGTTATGCCCAAAGATAGGCAGGCAGAATTTCCTTTATTCCTGTTACAACTGGGATTCCCCATTTGCCAGCTGCTTGTTTTATGCAGGGAGACAGTTCTACCTTCAGTCTCAGGACCCTGACTTCCATCTCATCACTGTGGAAGCATTAAAACTCTACCCCTAAGATCTGGCTAGTTGCTTCATAAGACTTCAATCACTTATTCCTTTGATGATTCCTGTTTCATTTGTAGCCTCTGGAGATTTCCCTTTCTTACTTTTGATTTCAGCTATGAATTAACATTTTAAAATTATATTTATCTCACATTTCTTTGGGGGAAGGTTGCAGCTTTCTGGCATATTCTACCACATTAAGCAAATTTTTATTGTATAACAACAACAACAATATATTTGAATTTTTACCTTATATTTATTTGCCTTACTTAAATTTTGCATTTTCTTGGGTCTCAAACATATTCTAAAAGTATTGATAAATTTGTTCTCTACTTTATCAACCACTTTTTTTTTGTATTAAATGATTTTTTATTATATTATGTTAG
>NC_048226.1:35492784-35501146 GCF_002007445.2 Ailuropoda melanoleuca
AGTCCATAGTCTCTCATGTTTCATTCCCCCTTCTGATTACCCCCCTTTTCTTTATCCCTTTCTTCCCCTACCGATCCTCCTAGTTCTTATGTTCCATAGATGAGAGAAATCATATGATAATTGTCTTTCTCTGCTTGACTTATTTCACTTAGCATTATCTCCTCCAGTGCCGTCCATGTTGCAGCAAATGTTGAGAATTCGTTCTTTCTGATAGCTGAGTAATATTCCATTGTATATATGGACCACAGCTTCTTAATCCAGTCATCTGTTGAAGGGCATCTCGGCTCCTTCCACGATTTAGCTATTGTGGACAATGCTGCTATGAACATTGGGGTGCATATGGCCCTTCTCTTCACTAGGTCTGTATCATTGGGGTAAACCCCCAGTAGTGCGATGGCTGGGCCATAGGGTAGCTGAATATTTAACTTTTTAAGGGACCTCCACACTGTTTTCCAGAGTGGCTGTACCAACTTGCATTCCCACCAACAATGTAGGAGGGATCCCCTTTCTCCACATCCTCTCCAACAATTGTTGTTTCTTGCCTTGTCTATCTTTGCCATTCTAACTGGCGTAAGGTGGTATCTCAGTGTGGTTTTGATTTGAATTTCCCTGATGGCTAATGATTTTGAACATTTTTTCATGTGTCTGTTAGCCATTTGTATGTCTTCATTGGAAAAGTGTCTGTTCATATCTTCTGCCCATTTTATGATTTGTTTATTTGTTTCTCGTGTATTGAGTTTGAGAAGTTCTTTGTAGATCTTGGATACCAGTCCTTTATCTGTGGTGTCCTTTGCAAATATATTCTCCCATTCCGTGGGCTGTCTCTTAGTTTTTTTGACTGTTTCCTTGGCTGTGCAGAAGCTCTTTATCCTGATAAAGTCCCATAAGTTCATTTTATCTTTTATTTCTCTTGCCTTTGGCGATGTGTCGTGAAAAAGGTTGCTCTGGCCGATGTCATAGAAGTTGTTGCCTATGTTCTCCTCTAGAATTTTGATGGATTCCTGTCTCACATTGAGGTCTTTCATCCATTTGGAGTTTATTTTTGTGTATGGTGTGAGAGAGTGGTCAAGTTTCATTCTTTTGCATGTAGCTGTCCAATTTTCCCAGCACCATTTATTGAAGAGACTGTCTTTTTTCCACCGGATGTTTTTTCCTGCTTTATCAAAGATTAGTTGCCCAAAGAGCCGAGGGTCCATTTCTGGGTTCTCTATTCTGTTCCATTGGTCGATGTGTCTGTTTTTGTGCCAGTACCATGCTGTCTTTGTGATCACAGCTTTGTAGTACAGCTCGAAATCCGGCATTGTGATGCCCCCAGCTTTGTTTTTCCTTTTCAACAGTTCCTTGGAGATTCGGGGCCTTTTCTGGTTCCATACAAATTTAAGGACTATTTGTTCCAGTTCTTTGAAAAATGTCCTCGGTATTTTGATCGGGATAGCATTGAAAGTGTAGATTGCTCTGGGTAGTATGGACATTTTAACTATGTTAATTCTTCCAATCCATGAGCATGGAATATTTTTCCATCTTTTTATGTCTTCCTCAATATCTTTCAAAAGTGATCTATAGTTTCTAGGATATAGGTCCTTTACGTCTCTGGTTAAGTTAATTCCAAGGTAACGTATGGTTTTTGGTGTTATTGTAAATGGGATGGATTCCCTAATTTCTCTTTCTTCAGTCTCGTTATTCGTGTATAGAAATGCAACTGATTTCTGGGCATTGATTTTGTATCCTGCCACCTTACTGAATTGTTCTATAACTTCTAATAGTTTGGGAGTGGATTCCTTTGGGTTTTCCATATAGAGTATCATGTCATCTGCAAAGAGAGACAGTTTGACTTCTTCTTTGCCGATTTGGATACCTTTGATCCCTTTTTGTCTTCTGATTGCTGTTGCAAGGACTTCTAGTACTATGTTGAATAATAGTGGCGAGAGTGGGCATCCTTGTCGTGTTCCTGATCTTAAGGGAAAGGCTTCCAGCTTTTCCCCATTGAGAATAATGCTTGCAGTAGGCTTTTCATAGATGGCTTTTATGAGATTGAGAAATGTACCCTCTATTCCTACACTCTGAAGGGTTTTAATCAGGAAAGGATGCTGTATTTTGTCAAATGCTTTTTCTGCATCAATTGAGAGGATCATATGGTTCTTGAGTCTTTTCTTGTTGATATGATGTATCACATTGATTGATTTGCGAGTGTTGAACCATGCTTGCATCCCAGGTATGAATCCCACTTGGTCATGATGGATAATCCTTTTAATGTACTGTTGGATTCTATTAGCAAGGATCTTGTTGAGGATTTTGGCATCCATATTCATTAGAGAAATCGGTCTGTAATTCTCCTTTTTGAGGGGGTCTTTGCCTGGTTTGGGGATCAAGGTAATATTAGCCTCATAGAATGAGTTTGGTAGCTTTCCTTCTGTTTCTATTTTTTGAAATAGCTTTAGGAGAATAGGTATTATTTCTTCTTTGAATGTTTGGTAGAATTCCCCAGGAAAACCGTCTGGGCCTGGAGTTTTATTATTTGGAAGGTTGTTTATCACTGACTCAATTTCTTCATAGTTAATTGGCCTATTTAAGAAATCTATTTCTTCCTGTTTCAGTCTTGGTAGTTTATAGGTTTCCAGGAAGGCCTCCATCTCTTCCAGATTGTTTAGTTTTTTGGCATATAGCTGTTGATAAAAGTTTCTAATAATCCTTGCAATTTCAATGGTGCTGGTCGTGACCTCTCCCTTTTCAGTCATAATTTTAATAATCTCAGTCCTTTCTCTTTGTTTTTGGACAAGTTTTGCCAGTGGTCTATCAATTTTATGGATTCTCTCAAAGAACCAGCTTCTAGTCCTGTTGATCTGCTCTACTGTGCTTCTGGTTTCTAATTCATTGATTTCTGCTCTAATCTTGGTCAACTCCTTCCTTGTCAGTGGGTTAGGCCTGTCCCTCTGTTGCTGTTCCAGTTTCTTGAGGTGAGAATATAGAAACTGCATTTTAGATTTTTCTATTCTTTTGAGTGAGGCTTGGATGGCTATGTATTTCCCCCTTAGGACTGCCTTTGCAGTATCCCATAGGTTTTGGACCGTTGTGTATTCATTCTCGTTGGTCTCCATAAATTGTTTAATTTGTTTTTTGATTTCCTGGTTTATCGAGTCATTCTTGAGCAGGATGGTTCTTAGCCTCCAAGTGTTTGAGTTTCTTCCAGGTTTTTCCTTGTGGTTGAGTTCCAATTTCAGAGCGTTGTGGTCTGAGAATATGCAGGGGATAATTTCAATCTTTTGGTATTGGCTGAGACCTGTTTTGTGTCCCAGAGCATGATCTATTCTTGAGAATGTTCCATGGGCATTTGAATAGAATGAGTATTCTTTGGTTCTGGGGTGTAGTGTTCTATATATATCTATGAGGTCCAACTCGTCGAGTATGGCATTCAAAGCCTTTGATTCTTTGCTTAGTTTTTGCCAGGGTGTTCTGTCTATTTCTGATAGTGGGGTGTTGAGGTCCCCTACTATTACTGTGTTCTTATCTATATGTCTCTTTATTTTGGTTAAGAGTTGGCTTGTGTATCTTGCTGCTCCCCTGTTGGGGGCATATATATTAATAATTGTCATATCCACTTGTTGAATACTTCCTTTAAGAATAATATAGTGCCCTTCTGTATCTCTCTCTATGGCCTCTAGTTTAAAATCCAGTCTATCTGATATGAGAATTGCTACTCCAGCTTTCTTTTGAGGTCCATTTGCGTGGAAGATGGTACTCCATCCCCTTACTCTAAGTCTGAATGCATCTTTGGGTTCAAAATGAGTCTCTTGTAGACAGCAAATGGATGGGTCATGTCTTTTTATCCAATCTGCAACCCTGTGGCGTTTTATGGGAGAGTTTAAGCCATTTAGATTGATAGAGATTATTGACAGATATGATTTTAATGATGCCATTTCTCTTTAAAGTCTTTGTATCGGTTGTGACTTGCTGCTCTGTATCACTCTTGGGGCCTTTTTACCTTTATAGAGCCCCCCTTAATATCTCCTGTAGGGCTGGTTTCGTGGTTACGAAATTGGTTAATGATTGGCGATTTTGGAACGTCTTTATTTCTCCATCAATTCTGAATGACAGCTTTGCTGGATAAAGGATCCTTGGCTGCATGTTTTTCTCTGAAAGAGCTTTAAAAATGCCCCCCCAAGCCTTTCTCTCATTCCAGGTCTCTGTAGACAGGTCTGACGTAATCCTGATACCTTTGCCTTGGTACGTGAGAAATTTCTTTGCCCTGGCCGCTTTCAATACTGTATCCTTGGATCTAATATTTGCGAATTGCACTATGACATGCCGTGGCGTAGGTTTGTCCTGGTTGAGCTTGGATGGGGTCCTCTCTGCCTCTTGGACACGAATGCTTGTTTCCCTTGCTAGATTAGGGAAGTTTTCAGCTACAATTTGTTCAAATATCTCTTCTAGACCTCTGTTTTTCTCCACCCCTTCAGGGATGCCGATGATTCTGACATTGGATCGTTTCATAGAGTCAGTAATCTCCCGTAATCTACATTCGTGGGCGTGGATTTTTTTAAGACCAGCTTCTATTTTCGTTTTTTCTTCTACTAACCCATCCTCCAATTCGCTAACGCGTTCCTCTGCCTCGGTGACCCTGGCCGTCAGAGCCTCTAGTTTTGACTGCATTTGGCTCATAGAATTTTTAATTTCTGTCAGATTCGCTCTCATTTCTGCCCTTAGGGATTCTATATTCTCAGCAACGCTTTCTCTGATGCTTTTTTCAAGTTTACTCATCATCTTGACCATTGTTGCTCTGAATTCCATTTCTGATAATTGGGATACATCCATATGTATTAATTCTGTGGCCGAGGCCAATTCTGTGGCAGAGGCCACAGACTCATTATCTTTTCTTTGCTGGGGGGGACTTCTCCTTCTCGTCATTCTGATGAAGAGAGATTGCAGGGTTGTCCAGAGCCCAAGTGTTGACTGGGACCCAGGCCGTGCGCCCTTGTTTTATAGAGATCTTAGGGATGTGGGCTTCTTCCTTAAAGAGTTTATTTATTTATTTGAGAGAGAGAGAGACAGTCAGCAAGAAAGGGAACCCAAGCAGAGGAGTGGGAGAGGAAGAAGCAGGTTCCCGGTGGAGAAGCCCGATGAAGGACTCCTTACGGAGCGTTGTGATCACACCCTAATCCGAAGACAGGTGCTTGGTGACTGCGCCACTCAGGCGCTCCGGGTTGTGGGCTTCTTGATTTTTCAGCCTGCCTTCTGGGGGAGGGGCCTGCCTGCAGGTACTCAGAAAACCCTGTTTGGGTAGAGTCTCTGTGTCCCTTGCGAGGGGGGATGGGGATGGGCACCCTGTGAGCCGGTATTTCCGGGCTTTTGTTCTCTGGCGGCTTTCCCTGGCGGTTTGCTATGCCTCTTCTGAGAGAGCAGCAGCGGCTGAAATTCAGCCTCTGTCTCAGAACAGAGGGATCGCGGACCGTTCTCCACTGATGTTCTGGCCACTTTAACTCTGTTTCAATTGGTGCTGCTAAAAACCCTGCAGCGACCCGGGATGTGCTCCCCACAGCCTGTGTGCCAGCCCTCACTTCCAGGGCCAGTAAGTCTCTGTCCTTTGTGCTTCTAACACTGCCCGCTGTCCCCGGTTCCCACGCGCGCTCCCGAGCTCCCGAGCTCCCTGTTTCAGTATGGTTCGCCTGTGCTCTGGAGCGCCAGTTTTCAGTCTGGTCGCGCTTGCACTCCTGAGCTCTCGGTTTCACTCTAGTTCGAGTGTGCGGTCGGGAGCTCCTGTTTTCAGTTTGGACACGGGTTTTCCCAAGCTCACTGTCTCAGTCCGCTCTCTTGTGGGTGCTGGTCTGAGAGTCCAGCCCGCTCCCCAGCACAAGGGGCTATTGCTTCCCGGCGCCTGAGCGCAGAGGCTCCCTCCCCCTTCCCTTTATCTTCCTATATCTGTGCTCGGATTCACAGCTCCCCGCTTCGTACCTCAATACTCAGCACTGGAGATGTTCATTTGTAGAGATCCAGATGTATCTTCCTGCGTCTCAGGCTGATTCTGTGGGTGTTCAGAATGGTCTGGTAGATATCCAGCTCCACTCGGACCAGCTGAGAAAGGGTCACCTACTCCTCCTCCATCTTTTCTCCTCCTTGCAGAAAGTGGTTGCCTTTCTGTTCATAGAGTTTCTGCTACTCTTTTCTTCATTCTCCAATTGCATTCATAGGTATTTGGAATGGTTTGGTAGCTCTCTCGCTGAATTCCTGGGACCAGACGAACTTTACGTCTCCTGCTCCTCCGCCATCTTGGAACGCCCAATCAACCACTTTTATATCTTTATTTTTACCTAGTATTCTGTTATAAATTGATAGCAGTGGATAAAATTCCTCCAATGTAATTATATTTTTATCAATCTCTCTATGGATTTGCTTCCTATAAGTACTATATTATTCATTATATCTTTGGCATTGATTATAGCTTTCATCCATACGAAAATATTTCAACTTTTTAAAAAAAGTATTTTGACTTATCAGATATTAAAGTGCTCTTCCTTTGGTGGGATCTGCTCTGCCTTTGGCCACCTCAATTGTTTGAAGTTTTTCTGTTGCTTTGTTTCAGCTGTGCTTCTTGTAAGTTACAATGGTTATGGATGGTATTGTTACTGTTGAATGCTTTTTATTTTTGCTGTGTATTTGTGTGGTTTTTTCCTGGTTTGTTCATTTTTGCTGTATAAATTTATTTTTATTTGCTATTTTTTAGCAATGATTTAGAAAATAAACTTTGTGCTTCAATTTTAATAGTGGTTAACTTAGATTTTTCAGAGAAAATGCTAGACCTGTATTAAACTAACTCTTACAATAAGTAATAAATTAGTATTTTTTTCTTTTTTAAAAAGATTTTATTTATTTAAGAGAAGAAAGAAAGAGTGTGCACACATGAGAGGGGAGTAAGGGGGTGGACGGGGGGCGGGGGTAGAGGGAGAGGGAGAAGCAGACTCCTGGCTCATCAAGCAGCCTGATGCTGGTCTCCATACCAGGACCCTGAGATCATGATCTGAGCCAAAGGCAGATGCTTAACAGACTGAGCTTCCCAGGCACCCCAATAAATTTGTAAAAGTATAAAAAAAGATACTTTTTAAAAGTATTTCTTGTGGAAGAGAAGTGTAATACTGTTTCCCTTTACTCTCTACCATCCCAATCCTGGTCTGTCTTTCTTTCTTTCTTTCTTTCTTTCTTTCTTTCTTTCTTCTTTCTTTCTTTCTTTCTTTCTTTCTTTCTTTCTTTCTTGATTCTATTTATTTGAGAGAGAGAGAGTGAGTGAGGAAGAAAGAGCATACTCAAGGGGGGGAGGGGCAGAAGGAAAGGGAGAAGTGGCTCCATCCTGGTATTCCGGGATCATGACCTGAAGATAGACACTTAACCCACTGAGCCATCCAGGCGCGCCCCCCCCATCCTGGTTTTTCTTCATAATTCTGTGGTTATGGATGCCATGATTTAGTTTCTATTATCTTACAAACAAAAGTGATCACTTAATTCACTTAAAAAATATCTTTTAGTAATCAGTTTTATAACCATTTAAAACACGATTAAAACAAACGTTTAAATTCATCTCTGCATCTTTATTCAGTTTTCTGCTCAGTGCCTATCTTTCTACCAAGATTGCTCCATTACGACTTGTTTTTATATTTGCTTCATTGTTCTGGCATAGATTTCCCAATGCCTCAATCAGGAAGACCTCCTTGGCAGTAGAATTCTGCTGCTCAAGTAGCTGAGGACATGCATTTGTTGTTTTCAAGTGTGAGGAATGGCCTGAATGGGTATAGGCTCAGAAGATGTTTTTTAGAGTGGTTTGTTAACTTGCTTTCTAGCACTTTGACTTAGGTAGTCTGACAACCTAATTGTGATGTAGATTTTTTTTCCTGGGTGACTTAATTTTTTTCTTCTTGATTTTTGGAAGAATCCCCCTTATTCTCTCTTTTCTTCATTCTCCTTTGAGATACTGAAAAATTCCTCCTTGTTATCAAGCTTAGGAGCCGTTGTTATCATGACATTTTGTTTTCTTGGAACATACTGTGTGCTGCAAATTTTCCAACTGGAGTACTTCTTTGTATCATGAACTATTTCCCATCTTGCCCCTGTTGATTACTCTGCTGTTGTTTTTATTACGCAGTGGTGTTGTGTCCATGCAATTCCTCTTACCACAGTGGCCCCCTTCATTTCATTTCAGCTTCTTAAAGTTCCAGAGATGCAACATTCTCTGGGGTTTTTTAAATGGTAAGTGAGAAATTTAGAAATATGTTCTCTTGTTAGAGAAGTAAATATTTCTGACAGTTTCTCTCCGTCCTCCTTTCAATATTCTCGGTCAGGCCTACCTTGACCACCCAATTCAGCATCTTTTTTTTTTTAT
>NC_048226.1:35501214-35594835 GCF_002007445.2 Ailuropoda melanoleuca
CGAGAGAGGGAAAACAAGCAGGGGGAGTGGGAGAGGAAGAAGCAGGCTCACAGCGGAGGAGCCTGATGTGGGGCTCGATCCCATAACGCCGGGATCACGCCCTGAGCTGAAGGCAGACGCTTAACCACTCTGCCACCCAGGCACCCCCAATTCAGCATCTTAATCCCCCCCATGCACTCCAGAGTCCTCTGTTTCTGTTCAATTTTTCCTTTTTTCCATATACTTATTACTTTCTAAAAATATTTTCTGGTTTATTTGCCTAATATACCTTTTAATGGTTGTCCTTCTTTTGATCCTTTTCTAGCCTCACTAGAATGAGAATAGGGATCTTTTTACATTTTGTTCTCTGATATATCCCCAGCACCTAAAACAGTCCCTTGCTCAGACTAGGTGCTTATGAAATATGTATTGGCTGAATGATCAAATTCTTCGGTGTGCCTAAATATCTGGTGATTTATTTTGTGCTAGCTGGTATTGACAGAAACAGATATGTTCGNATTGACAGAAACAGATATGTTCATCTCTAATACTCATTTTAAGTCATGTACGACTGAAATGCAGTAGATCCCTTCAGACCGATGCACATTGTTGAAAAGCTCTTTCAACAAGAACAAGAAATGCACATTTACTGTAAATTGGCATCAGCACTTCATGGATTCTCAGCCTGGGGTGAGGAATGACAGATGGAATGGTCGGTAACAGAGAGTCACATCTCTCTCCTGCAGAACTTCTCTGTGTGTTTGATGTGGGTGCCTAGGATCAAGTTTGCTTAAGGAATAAGTTTTACGGATTCCCAGTGCCACATTGGTGGTGTCGAATTCTGCCAGCCTGCCCAAAGAGGATTTTACCCACCTTGTCTTATCAAATAACGAAGATAAGGTAAACTAGTTAATAACTGAAATACAAAGTAGAGTAGCTCTTATTTTCTTCTGGAAACAGAGGGAAGGGCTATTAATAAACCAGAATGATTGTTCCCATCTTCCTTGCCGCCTCTTACTCCTTTTGGGAGCACTACTCTTCTCACCTCAATAAATCAATAAGGGAAATTAGAGAGACTCCTCTCCAAGAAAACTTAAGATTTCTGTTTATGCTTCTCCTTAACTAAAATACTCTTCAAGATTCAGTTTAAAAATTGTCTTCTTTATAGATATTCACCCATCTTTCCAAACAAAATTAGGACTTCCTTATTCTGAACTCCCAAATTTTATTTAATTTTTTCGAAGTTTTTATTTTCGTCACCCAGCGCTCATCATAACAAGTGCAGTCCTTAATCCCCATCACCTATTTCACCCATCCCCCCCACCTCC
This sequence comes from Ailuropoda melanoleuca, assembly GCF_002007445.2. Classification (NCBI taxonomy): domain Eukaryota; kingdom Metazoa; phylum Chordata; class Mammalia; order Carnivora; family Ursidae; genus Ailuropoda; species Ailuropoda melanoleuca. The sequence continues at coordinate 35,502,522 of NC_048226.1, forward strand.
CCTCTGGTACCCATCTGTCTGTTCTCTATTGTTAAGAGTCTGTTTCTTGGTTTGTCTCTCTTGCTCTTTTTTTTTTTTATTATGATATACATTAGTTNTCACCCAGCGCTCATCATAACAAGTGCAGTCCTTAATCCCCATCACCTATTTCACCCATCCCCCCCACCTCCCCTCTGGTACCCATCTGTCTGTTCTCTATTGTTAAGAGTCTGTTTCTTGGTTTGTCTCTCTTGCTCTTTTTTTTATTATGATATATATTAGTCACCATACAGTACATCCTTAGTTTTTGATGTAGTGTTCCATGATTCTTTGTTTGTGTATAACACCCAGTGCTCCATGCAACATGTGCCCTCCTTAATACCCATCACCTGGCTAGCTCTCTTGCTCCTTTTTTTCCCCTTTACTTGTTTGTTTTGTTTCTTAAATTCCACATATGAGTGAAGTCATGTGGTATTTGTCTTTCTCTGACTGACTTATTTCACTTGGCACTATGCTCTCTAGCACCATCCGTGTCACTGCAAATGGCAAGATTTCATTCTTTTTAATTGCTGAATAATATTCCAATGTATGTATATACCATCTTTATCCATTCACCAATCAGTGGACACTTAGCCTGCTTCCCTACTTTGGCTATCGTAAAGAATGCTGCTATAAACATAAGGGTGCGTGTAGCCCTTTGAATTCGTGTTTTTGTATTTTTGGGGTAAATAGCCATAGTGTGATTACTGGATGCTAGGCTAGTACTCTTTTTAACTTTTTGAGGAGATTGCATACTGTTTTCCAGAGTGGCTGCACCAGTTTGCCTTCTCACCAACAGTGCAATTGGGTCCTCTCTCTCCACATCCTCGCCAACACCTGTCTGAAGTCCCAACATTTAGTATTGCATCTCTTATGATACTTAGCACATTCTTAAATGCATCTTTAATTAAATTTGCATATCTTCTCTTTCTTAAAATTTTATAAGCACTGAAAAAACAGGAAATGCTCAGCTATCTTTTGCTGCATAAAATTGAGTGGCTTAAAAAAACAGTTTATTATTTCTTACAGTTCTGTGAGTCAATTGGGTGCTTCTTTCCTGGTTTTGTCTGCCCACTCATCAGGCGACACTTCACTGAAGGGGGATGGTGTCATTGGGCTCTGGGCCCAGCTGGCACAGGTGGGATGTTCTTCTATCCTTGGTCGCGTCAAGGCATGGTAGTCTTAGGGCAGTTCTCCAGGAGGGAAAGGGCAGAAGCTACAAAGACCTTTGAGGGTGAGAGGCTTCCAGGGGTCACTTCTACCACATCCTATCAAAGCATCAGAACAGCTCACAGGCAGTTGACTCCACCTCCTTATGGGAGGAACGATATGGGGATACGCAGGTTGGAAGAAATTGTTGAGGTTTTCAGTGTTTGCGAAGATGCCTCACCTGGCCAAAATAATTCAAATCCCTTTCAAGTGCAAAATATACTCACACCCTCCCCCCAACAGTCCCACCTCAATTTTCAGCATCAAACTCTGAGACTATGATCCCCGGGTTTCCATCAGATCCGGATTAGACAAGGCTCCCCTGGTGCAGTACCGTGGGGACAGCAACTCTTAATCTGGTTATCTATGAATTAAAAATCTATGAATTTTCTGCCCAGAGACAGCCGTAACTCATTAATTATGAATGAGTTAAATAAACACTCCTATTCAAGAGTGGGAAGAACCCAAGGAAGACAAGAAGCACATAGAGGTCACTGGCACACAGCAGTTTTGAAATCCAATTGGATCATGTTGACGGTTCCCCCTACTTCAGTGACAGAATATTCTTTAATGAGAGCTTGTTTCTGCTCCTTTGAACTGTTTTCCTGGTTTCTTGTTCTCCTTGCCTCTGGGCTGTTGGCTCTGCCCTCTGAAACATCTTTCCTTTTCCTTAATAAATGATCTAGGTTTGCAGCTGAGTAGCTTTCTCAGCCTGCTTCTGGTAGGCTGAGCACTGGAGAGACCAAGAGTGTGAGATCATTTTCTTCCCATCTTGATATATCCTGGGCCTTTCACCTCTCCTCTGAGTTTTGCTTGCAGACTGAGGAGTTCCTTTTTTAGTTCATCTCTCCTTTGATGTAATTTATCACACAGAGCTCAAGGGCACCAGTTGACACTTTGACCTTGCTGCCATAGCTACAAGGTACACTTCAGAAAGCAGTCATGCAAATGTTCCATCACTCCATAACACCGAGTGCTGTTCCCCAGCCTTTAATAGCAACCCCTTCCTGCTCTCCCAGCCTCTATTACTGACCCTTTCATTGCCTTTCAGCCTTCACCTGCAGCCCAGAAGTAAAACCAGTGCCACATTGCGATTGCGATGTTGTGATTTATAATAAGAAATATATATTTGCTCATTGTCCTCGTTTCTGGCACAGATCTCTTAAAACCCTTAAAACTTCCTAAGGGATGAGAGCATAAGGATGTCTTTGTTGTGTTAATGAGGTGACTTTGGGACCATGCCTGAAGATGGGGGCTGGTTGCCAGGAGAAGCAACCCTGTGATTAGAAAGTTGGAACTTTCAGGCCAGCCCCACTGACTTCCCAGAGGGGGGTGTTAGTTGGAAACCTCCTGGGGCTTCCTGGGTGTAATCTGAAACCAGCCCGGATGCAGAGAGCAGAGGGTCACCACTGCAGATTGCTAGGTGGCAGGTTTCACAAACGAGGCAGCTTACATAGAAGGCTTGTCTTGGTTGGCCACAGGATGAGTAGAATTCAGTCCCCGCCTGCCAAATCTGAAAAGTTTATACAGAGGTTTTAAGTAGGTTTGATCATGTATGCCATCCAGATGATTTCAACTGAGCCAGACATGAGCAAGTGCTCAGTCACTATCTCAGGGCTCTGTCCTTGGGGACAGCTTCTGGGAGTGAGGAAGGCAAGCAAAACATGCATTCCAAGGATGGGGAGGGGGTGAGGATGCTCCGATCATGTGGGTCCAGCTCACATCTGGCAGTCATGTCCTCTGGATGATCTCCCCCAACAGGGGAGGGACTAGAGGTTGAATCAATAGCTAATGGCCAATGATTTAATCAATTGTGCCTATGTAATGAAGCTTCAGTATAAATCCAAGAAGAAGGGGTCTGGAGAGCTTCCAGGTTGGTGAACACATGGAGATTTAAGGAGAGGGACAGACTCCAAGACAGCATGGAAGGTCCATGCCCTTTCCCCTTACCTCACTTCCATGAGACTGTCCCTAATTTATATCTTTTTATAATAAACCAGTACTATAGTAACTAAAGTGTTTGAGTTCTGTGAGCTACTGTAGCAAATTTAATCCAACCCAAGGAAGGAGTCATTGGAACCTCCAATGGTCGGAACCTCTGGTTGGTCAAAAGCACAGATGCCAACCTGGGCTTGGGACAGGCATCTGAAAGGTGGGGTTGGGCAGTGTTGTGAAACCGAGCCCTTAACCTGTGGGATCTGCAGCTGGCTCCAGGTGGACAGTGTCAGAACTGAGTTGGATTCTAAGACACCCAGCTGGTGTCTGAGAATTGCTTGATGGTGAGAACCTCCGTTGCCCTTGCAACACACGCTGGAATTGGGTGCAGAAACTCACACATATTTTAAGTTTTTGTTTCAGCAGAATTCCACTTCCAGGTATTGAATTGGGTCTGTTGTCCATTATTGCATAGCAAACTGTATCAAAGTGGCTTGAACCAACAGTGATGTATTATTTCTCACAATTTTGTGGCTTGAGTGGATGGTTCTCTGCTGGTTTTGCCTGAGTTCACTCATGTGGTTGCATTCGGCTGTAGGATCAGCTGTGAATTGGGCTCAGTTGCAACAGTTGGAGAANAAGTTCACTCATGTGGTTGCATTCGGCTGTAGGGTCAGCTGTGAATTGGGCTCAGCTGCAATAGTTGGAGAACTGGGCCTCTATCTCTAGGTAGTCTTTAACCCTGGCCTCCCCTACAGTATGGTGGTCACAAGGTCCCAAGACTAAAAGGGCAAAAGCTGCACGGTCTCCTGAGGCCTAGATTCTGGAACTCATGTTACTTCTCCACTTTCTACTCATCAGAGTAAGTCACATGACCAGCCTGGTTTGAAGAGGGGCAGAAAGAAGCTCCATCTCTGGATGAAAGGTCAGCTTAGCCACGTTACAGATAAATGCCTCCTGAAATGGGAGGAATTTGTAACCATTTGACAAGGTACCACAGAAGCCAAGTCCTGTTAATTTTTGCATTCGTTATAGCACCAGGCAGATCATCCAACACAAATAAATGCTATAATAGATATTTGTTGAAGTGAAGGAGGAAGAATTTAGGTCAGTAATTCCAACTCTGATGTTCTATTTAAAATAGACTTGGCGTTCAGATACTTTCAAAGGCATTTTCTTCTGTTGATTTAAGGAGGATTTCACTCCACATAATAAAGGTGGCCGCGAAAATGCTGATTTTATCTTTTAATACTTGGAAACCCTAAAAACGTGGTTCATTTCAGTTAAAGGATTTTTGATTTGACAACTCTCATTGAATACAATATTCAAGCTATTGTTAAAAGGGAGCTGAAGTAGATCTCCTTATATTGGAGGCAAGAAGAACTCACACACAGAAGTATATCTCACCATATATGGCTGTATAAATGAAACTGTTAAGAAATGTAGAATACATGAGAGAATTCAGAATGAGTCTTTTAAAGAGCATAACCAAGTTTTTCTCTTTGGTTAAAAAGAGTGTGTGGGGGGAAGCATTGTTTCTATATATTGCAATAAATTTTATCTTGAAATAATCTGAGTGACTTAAAAATCTCAACAATTTAAAATATGGTCAGTATGAGTATAAACATGTGTAGATATCAGCAAAGTTAGCATTCTGGTTGTCACAATAATGTTCTATTCTTTAAAATCCAGAACCTCGGGATAACTGGGTGACTCAGTAAAGCGTCTGACTCTTGGTTTCGGCTCAGGTCATAATCTCAGAGTGACCATGAGATTGAGCTCTGAGTCAGACTGTGCACTGAGCTGAGTGTAGAGACTGTTTGGGATTCTCTCCTTCCTCTCCCTCTGCCCTTCCCCACCTCCCCACCTGCTCATCCGCTCACTCCCGATCTCTCTCTCCAAATAAATAAATAAATAAAATCCAGAACCTCATTTTACATTTCTACTTCTTAATGGTCAGAACAGTGAACAGAAAATCACCAATCACTTTTGGCATTATTCTTTGTATGTAAATATTTTATTGTTTTCTCCTAAATAAGCTTTTTGAAGTCAACATATATTATTCACTTGCTCATGTCTGGCTCAGAGAGTTTCATTTAGTTGGCCCTCAATATTGCTAAATTAAATCAAATTGGACTTCTAGTTCCAAATCCAACTATGACTTAAATGTTTCAGCTTTTCTCTATGATCTTATACCTACATGCACTTTGGAAGTAAGTATTTCTCTGATATTTTCAAAGGCATTTTTCTCTTTCTCATTTAGAGGGCATTGCCACATAGTGGGACCAATGAACTTACACCTGAGTGTCTTTGTTCCTGTGTCTGGATTAGAGTCAGTGTTATTCTCCAACTGTCAGCACTTAGAATTGCTTTAATTAGTGGCATGGGATTCTCCGTCTTTAAGCAATACTCTGTGTAGTAACCAGCCCTGTCTTGATCAGTCTGCACAGATTCAATAGTGTACCGTGTGCCTGGCACCTATGATCCTGAGGAAGGAAAAAGACAAAGTTGCTGTTTTCAAAATATGTACAATTTAATTGGCAAAAGAATATTTACATAGAAATAATAATCTTGGTAGTAATAATAGCAGCTACCATGTCTTGCACACCTACTCTTTGACAAGTACGTCACCCTCATCATCTCCCTTCTTCCAAGAACATTGCGAGTTAGACAGTTATTATGCCCAATTTGTAAGGAGGTAAACAGGCTCAGGGAGTTTTGTAAACCTGCCCATACCATAGTTGTAGCAAATGGATGAAGCAGAAATTCCAACTCAAATTCAATGTTAAAGGTCAGCCTCCTGGGGCACCTGGGTGGCTCAGTCAGTTAAGCATCTGCCTTCGGCTCAGGTCATGATCCCAGGGTCCTCAGATCCAGCCCTGCATCGGGCTCCCTGCTCAGTGGGGAGCCTGCTTCTCCCTCTGCCTGCCTCTCCACCCCGCTTGTGCTCTCTCTCTCTCTGTGTCAAATAAGTAAAATCTTAAAAGAAAAAAAAAGAAAAGAAAAGGTCAGCCTCCTACTGTGTTGCCTGGCAATTCAGGGAATTCCGGATCCAGACACATGGAGAAACATCCTGAAAGTGCCCAAAATGAGGGTGTGGGAGCCCAGGTAAGAGTGAAGAGGAGAGAGACATTACTGGTGTCTTTCCTAATAGGGCACGTTCTGTGGCTTAGGTGGGGGTGGAGCTTGCACTGGAAGGTGAGCGTTGTCTTGGACGCACAGGATGGGCGGGATTAGCAGGTAAGACCTGGTCAAGGTGGGCAGGGGTTCTAGCTCTTCAGCATTACTTGTTAGCTACCTTGTTTGACCTTGTCCTGGCCAATCTCACTCTTTTTATCACCTCCCGTATCTCCTTCCAAGAGCTGTCTTTCCTTCCTTCCTTCAATGCATCGTACAAATCCATTACGTCTGTAAAGCCTCCTTCGGACTGCAAATTCCCAGACACCTCAGAAGTTCTCCCGCATGCGTGTTGGATTTCTAGTCTGCCTTAGATGGGATTTCTATGTGCTTTTCATTTGTGTATTCATGTTTTCCCACTTACGCTGGTTGTCTCTCAGAGGGAGGTAAATCTCCTGGAAACCAAGATTTATTTGTCTTTTGTTCTCAACTCCCCTCCTTGCCCTGCAGTCTGTTTATGCTGGACATTTTGGTAAATGCTACAGACAGCCTAACTCAGAGGCATGTTGGGACGAATAAATTAAGGCAATAAAATTAATGAATGACAATCCATGAAAGTTCAGCAGGATGGTGCACTGGCTCTAAAATGAAATTTTTATTGTATGTCTGCAAGTTGGACCTATGCATTCTTCCCTTTTTATTAGTCTTTCTTTTTATTAAAAAAAAATTTTGTCCCTCCCTTTTGATGTTTCTATATTTTCTCTCTGTTTTTTTCTCATTTATTTTCCCCACAATATTTCCTTCTAATGATCTCCTTTGTTTTAATTTAATTTTGTATCTTATCAGATAATAATGTGAATAGTTTCAAAAGTCAAATTGTAATAGCTTTTGAACAGTAGGCAGCATCTTTCCACCTCTCTCTCTCCCTCTAATTCCCACATGCATAATTTAGTTTTAGTTATTATTCAGTAATTCTACTGTGGAAGTTTAACCCCAACTTGCACAGAAATTTTCCCTCCTCCCTACCTCCCAAAATAGTTAAAACCCAATTTGGGGCTAAATCAATATTTAATGTCTATATTATTATAACTATATAAATATTATTCATAGCTTAGCCACATAAAAAACTGATTAATATTTTAAAGGTTTTTTTAAAAAGGAAAAATTTATGATGACCTTTCCTTCCGTAGGTAGCATTTTCTATCCCTTACATTACTTATTGCTTTTGTAACAGTTTACTTGACATTCTATGCATCTAGTGCTGCCCTTAGACCCAGGCAAAAGGGCCTTGGGCCTTGGCTTTGAGCTTTAGGCTCTGGTCTTCTCCCATCCTCACCCCTCCATGGCAAGGGATCCATGGAGGCCGAGGGGATGGGGATATGCCCTCCTGGAACCTGTGCCCCTCCCTAGACCTTGCTTCTGAGACTCTGGACTCCACAAGTTCCTGCCCAGATGGCCCCAATGCCCCTTTTAGGTTCCCTTGGTAAAGGCAGAAGTTACTACTGTGTGCACACCTCAAGGTCAAGGACTGACCCAGGGGCAGCTGTTATAAGTAATGTCCACGGGTCCGTGCAAAGCCCCTCATGGTGGAGGAAAGAGCCAGGGGGCGGGAAGCCAGTGGGCTATGAGCTGCGAGAAGGAGGTTTCTATCCTACTCTTGGTTTGGCCTGCGAATGTTAGGGGCCAGTGCGTGTGCACCTGTCAGTAACTCACCCGCAGCAGATGGTGGGATGAAATCTCTCAGTTCCTTCAAACACAACCGCTAATATCTCTGTTTTATTTTGGTAGGGAAGTCCCTTCTTTACAGTTGTGCAAACCCACCAGCTCGCTGGACTGCTGTTCCACATCACCACCCTTCTCCATCCTTTTTGTCTTTATTAAAGATTTATTTATTTATTTATTTGAGAGAGTGGGCGGAGGGGCAGAGGGAGAGAGCGAATCTCAAGCAGACTCCCCGCTGAGTGTGGAGCCCAATGCAGGGCTTGATCTCAGGACCCATGAGATCATGACCTGTGCCAAATCCAAGAGTTGGACACTTAAACCACTGAGCCACCGAGGCGCCCCTTTCTTCTCCATCCTTTTTAAAACCCCTTTTTCTTCTCCTTTGTCATGTCTCTGCTATTTTCTGGATCCCATGTCTTCCTCTTTCTTGGTTTATTTCAGAGCTTTTTTGAGGGTACATGGGGGATACATTGTAGGCTGAAAAATATTTTACTTTATCCTTACACTAAGCGTGGTTCCAAATTTGTAGGTTGGAAATTGTTTTCCTTCAGAATTTTGAAGGTATTGCTTTATGGTCTTCAAGCTTCCAATATTGCTGTGAAAGCCAACGATATTTAAATCCTGTGTCCTTCCATTTCTTCTCTCCTGGAGTTTCTGTCAGGAAATTGTCCTGGTGTTCTGTAATTTCATCCTGATGTGTGTGATCTGGTTCTTTTTCATTTGCTCAGTTGAATACTACAATCCCATTCAATCTGAAAATTCATGTGCTTAAGTCTATGGAAAGCTTTTTATTTTATCATCATTTTTATTGTTGTTGTTAAATTCCCTCCTCCATTTTCTCTGAGTTTGATTTGCGCAATTCCTATTCATTGAATATTTGCTCTATAGGACTTAACTTACAATTTTTTTTACTCTTTCTTCCACTTTTTGTATTTGTGTTTTTGTTCTACTTTCCTTTTTTATTTTTGAGATTTCTTTGATGTGACCTCCTCATCCTTTTCTGCATTTTTCATTATAGGATGTCGTAGTTTTCTACAAATACCTGGTTGTTGTTAACAGCATCTTACGCTTTCCCCCCCGAGAGATGCGATATTTTTATGATCTCCCTGAGGATATTAATTATAATTCTTTTTGCATTTTCTCATTTTCTCCAAGTTAATTGATTCCTTATTTGTCCCTGATCCTTGACCAAGTCATCCTTCAGAGTGGGAGCACTGAGGACCCATTTGGAAGTTGTGCATGCACGGGAGGGGCTTGCACCTTGGTGAGCTGTTTGGTGGCATGACAGGGTAGCAAGCTGTCTTTTCTTCCTCTGGAGGACTCCCAAATGTACGTGTCCATAGGTCTTTTTCCTTAGCAGGTCTGTCCTGTCTCCTGACCAGGGGTGAGGTTGGCTGCCAGCTCTCCGGGAGCTGAGGAGGGAAAGGAGAGCACGTGGTTTTGCAGCTTCAAAACAGACTTTCACTTAACCCCTATTTGGCCCTTGGCCGAAGCCTCAGCTGGGCTTGCTGCCCTGAAGCTTGTCTCTGTTCCAACCCTCAGAGAGTAAACTGTCCCTCTTCTGCCGAGTGGGCATCTGGACATCTCACTGCTCCTTTAAACTCGTTCCACGGACTCCCCTTGTTTTCACCACCTGTCCCTGCCTTCAGAGGAGACTTTATCTCCTGAGCGTTTCCAGGCGGTAATGGTACACGCTGACTTGCTTCTTACCGGCTTCCTTTCTCTGGTCCTATTATGTCAGCAGCCACTTGCCCTTCTTCTTGCCAATTTCCAAAATTTGTTGATATTTCTTCATATGTTCTCTTTGTTCCCTAGGTTTATGCATTAAAGACAATTCCTTTCCTCTTATGTAAATGGAGCTTAAATGGAGAAGAAATAAATTCCTATGTTCAATCTGCCATGTCTAATTGGAAGCTCTATGACATTGTAGCTTTGTTCATTTTTTTTTATACTTTCCTGGGAGTTTGTTATAAATAATATAAGTTAGCATCTAAAGTACCTATGGATTGTCTTTAATGTCATTAAGGTTTTTGACTTCTTTATTTTCATATGCATTTACTGATTATGTTTTTTTATTTCATTGCTTTGGAAGTAAAAAGAAGTTTTAAAATACCCTTTAAATTAGGGCAAGAATAAAGTATGGGAAAATTTGAAAGTTTAAGAAAGTATCTACATATCCAATGATAAACATCATAGTTAGAAGCAATTATAATCAGAAAATTTCTTTAGGGGCGCCTGGGTGGCACAGCGGTTAAGCGTCTGCCTTCGGCTCAGGGCGTGATCCCGGCGTTATGGGATCGAGCCCCACATCAGGCTCCTCCGCTATGAGCCTGCTTCTTCCTATCCCGCTCCCCCTGCTTGTGTTCCCTCTCTCGCTGGCTGTCTCTACCTCTGTCGAATAAATAAAAAATAAAATCTTTAGAAAAAAAAGAAAAGAAAAGAAAATTTCTTTAAAAATCAAAGCCCCATCCTAATTGTGCCCTGGTAAATAAAGATCTCAAGGATGAGAGAAGATGCTGACTTAAAGGTTCATGACTAACTGAAGCCTGCCAGAAAAATAAAATAGAAAGGAAACTGTGGGATTAATTATTAATTAAAAACACTGACTTTCAGAACTGACAAAAACAATAACAGTTCAAATTTTTCCAAGACCCTACTGTGTGAGAATATATTGTCAAATAAAAAAACAAATCTGGACTTATTAAGGAGAGACTTTATTCAAAAAGATTATTACGAGGTGAAGAAATTTTTTTTTTTACAACTCAAGATTTATGTAAGTTTAAGCTACTTATTTTAACTTGCATGATGCTGAAGCCAGTCTAAAGGAATTCAAATACATGCAACTGCAAGGTAATTCAATGAATTGCTTTAAAAAAGCCAAATTTGTACAGCAAAAATAATAAATTAACTAAATAATTAAAAATCCCCAGCTCATGGGGCCCCTGGGTGGCTCAGTGGGTTAAACACCCAACTGTTGATTTCAGCTCAGATCATGGTCTCAGGGTCATGAGATGGAGCCTCCTGAGGGGCTCCATACTGGGTGTGGAGCCTGCTTAAAATTCTCTCCCTTGACCTCTGTCCCTCCACCTGCTCACTCTCTCTCTCTCTAAAAATAAATAAATAAATAAACAAATAAATACATAATAAAAAAATAAGAAAATTAAAAATCCCCAGGTCACAATTTATACCATGCTATCACCCTGTTCAGTGTGCAGGCAGCCATGGGTACGCGGGGCAGGAGCTGGGATGGGCAGTTTAGTTGGCAGAAGTACCTTTCGCGTACAGATGGCGAGTCCCCTATTGCAATAGGGGGAGGAGAATGAGTGCAATAAGAAGAACACTCTGAACATGAATCTGCAAGTGTCTCAAAGCTTAGGCAAAAGGGGTTTTCTTGTATAGGGAAGAACACACAAGGCCAGGCAGAGCAAGGTGTGGGGAAGTAGGACTAAAGTCTACCCAGGATCAGTAACAGATCAGAGCAAGTTTCACCCTGAGACCAGGTGAGGATGATCCAAAGTTCAGGTCCTAGGGGAAGGAGAGAAGAATAACCAAATTTGGTTAATAAGCATTATGTTCTACTGATCAGTGGGGACCAGCAGTTCGACTAATCATTAATGAGGCAAAGAATGGGAAGCTGGAGGGTCTGTGCCTGCCTTGTCACCGGGAAATCAGGGGTGGGCGTCTGTGTGAGTCTCACCTAAGTCTTATGGGAAGGGTGGTTCTTTGCAGTCTGCCCTTGTTTCCTGGTTCATAAAGAATGGGAAGATTCCTTAACCTTTGCTGTTTTCCAGGATCACAGAAAGTGGGTAAATTTCAACATGGTCAACATGAAAAGGCAAGATGGCTACCCCTGAAAAAATAAGTGGCTACTGAGGGCGATATCTGAGCAAAGTAGTTCCATACACAGTGTAGTAAGCGCTGCGATAAATAAATATGCAGGTTGCCATGGCAATGCAGAGGAGAGGCACCTCATGTGGGGGGAGGGGCAGTCAGTGAGAACGGCATTGGGTCTTAATGGATGACCAGGATCTCTCCATGGCAGGAGCTGAGCATCAGCCCTGCGTCAGGACGTAGAGGCAAAGCCCATGAAGGTGACTGCTTTGTCAACTTGATGCAGCAAAGCCTGTGCTCAAGTGAACTGGGGAAGAATAGTCTTTCTTGGCTGATGAGAGATTTTTCTACTCCTTAGGGCTGTTATACCAATTTTCTTCAGAGTAGGAGTCTATTTGTAAATATGTAATAGAAACCTAGGTAATACATACGAATTTATCTAGAGTTTATTTTCCAATTTAAGGCTTTTGTTGTCTTTCAGCATCAAACATCACATTTAAAAAGTGTCAAACTCCTACATTACTCCTTTTGAGAAACAGACTGCAGCAAAAGCAAATTTCTTCCCTTGCACTCCAAACACAGAGCAGAGCCTTTAGGGAATAGGTAGCAAAGGGTCCAGGGACAGCACGTCTTTCCCTTGGCTTGGTGTTTATGTCTGACTGGCTTGCTGGAGGGAAAACTTTTTGTCAGAACTCAACCAGGAGGCACTGGAAAATGAAGGACTCTTTTGGGGGGTTCAGGGTTGAAGACCAAGGTCAGAGCACAGGTGGACTCCGTCTGAGAGGAGAGGCACAATAGCCCTCAGCAGAATTCAGTGAGTAGGATTCACTGAGGAAGACAAGAGGATGGGCTCTTCCATACACCTGCTGGGCCCTCCTTCCCACGGTGAGCTGCCAATCTGGGCTCGGGAGTTGCAGCAGACCCAGAGCTGCTCCTAACAATTGTTATGACATCCATCAAACTCTCCAACAGAGTGTGGAGTCTTGCCTTATAGCCATCCTTGAGAATTTCCAGGATTTAATCCAATTTGAGACTCACATTTCTCTCTAGGAATGATAGGGTTCTGTTTTGTTATTATTTGATCTCTGTAGCTCTTCTTGTAAATTCTAAAATGCTAAAGCATGTGTCACAAGAGGAAAACAAAAGTGGTTTTACAAATACCGGGAGAGGAAAACCATATCCTAAATTAGGAGTCCGGGACCAGTCATGAATGTTTCTTTGGCTTCAAGTTTGACATCATGACTTTCTGCAGGAAGGGTCCTCACCACCAGTGAGTCTGTCTGCCCAGCAAGCTGGGCTGGTGCCGTGGGAGTGGGCTCAACCCTCACTGTCCTGTCACGTTGGCCTCCGTGGGAAGAAGTATGTGCATCAAAGGAGGAGGCGAGAAAAACAGAAAGAGGAGATTTAGGGGAGTTAAAAGTTAGTAATAATAGTAATAAATAATCCCAGAGAATGAGAAAGGACCTAAATACTTAAAAATCAATAGCATGGCCTAGAAAAAAAATAAGGTGGGAGATGGGATGACAGATAAAAAAGCTCGTGAATCTGGAGATTCTTAAAGATTGACAAAGGTAGGTAGTGAAAATGTAGGCATCTAAGGAAGGGTAAAAATGAATAAACAAGAAAAAGTAGATTAAAAGTAAAATAAACTTCAGAAACCAAAAATACAGAGGGATAGTTTATGGCAGAAAGAGCAAATCGGGAAACACAGGGTGAATTCAGGATTGGCCTTAGTTGGTAATTCATTCAATGTCCCAGGGTAAGTCTTGGCTTCTGTTTCTCGAACTGTGAAGTCAGTTTGTAATTCAGATGTGGACGCCTGATTACAGTAACTAACAAAGGTGATCATCTGCACCACCCACACGTCCATGTTGACTGCAAGATCAAGAAACCTAGGGGATCAGTACTAATGGCTCTTAACTCTTGTCTACTTCAACCTTTTCTGGCCCAAGGTAGTGAGCCCTTCCAAGCAGTAGAGTTAGCCTGACCTTGTCCTGGGGCGATCCAAAGCAAGTCTGTGAGTAGTTTGGGTATCTCACACTACGACTGGGTAAATTACGGAATAATTCCCCTTGTGATGGGATCCTTGGTTTGCCCTGGTACCCACCAGGTTTGCTAGATGCTTCCAGGTCTCATTTAGCCTACAATTGCCCCCTGCACTTGGAGCCCAGGTCCTGGTTGGGGCTCTCATGCTGCCAGCTGTGGACAGCCCCTCTTCCTGTAACTGGAGCCATTCAGTCAAATGAACTGCCCTCTCCACACTCCCCGCCATGCTAGAAACAACCAAGACACCTGCCATGTTTTAGAGATTTCTGGTGCTGTGTCCTGCCTTGCAGATGGGCCCCCACCTGATGTCACCAATTGTGGTATTGTGATCTGTGGTGTGGATTGCTACCTAAGTGATTTTACCTACAGCCATTTAATCTGCAAAACAGATGTGTGAGGCGGCCTGCTGTAGACTTTATTTTCAAGACAAAGAGACGGAAGTCCAGAATCATTATGTAACTTGCCCAAGGTCATGGGCTCTAGATCCTGGCCTGGGTGCCATGGAGAGCTGACTTGTTCTACGCCACCTGATACCGATGACTAGAGAGTATTTACTCTCAAGATCTCATTTTTAAAATGATGCTAAAGAAAAAGCCCGCCGAAATTGATTTGCCTAAGACTATACATGTGGTCAGTGGCAACATCAGCTTTTAAAAGATCTCTTTGCTCACAGACAAGTCACCTGAAGCAGGTGGCCTTGAGACTCGGCACTGTAAAGAGGACGGCTGCAGTGATTTTCAGTCTCCATTTCTTCAGGAAAAAGTCCAGGCCCTTCACATGAGCATGGAGCCCAGGGCAGCCCCTCTTCTCTCCCCGCGCCTTGTATCCCTGCAAAGCCAAGCCCAGAGCTTCCATTTCTGCAAATACTTCTATGGAGTTGAATTGTTAGGACTGTGTGCTTCTTTATTTCTGGATGGGGAAATGGAAATAAAGGCTATCATTTGCTGAGTCCTTGCCATTCCAGACACTGTAATAGGTGCTTTTTAAAATTGACCAGTGTTTCTCAAACTTGAGGGTACATCAGGATCACCTGGAAGGCTTGCGAAAACCGAAATTTGCTGGGCCTCACCACCACCTCCCACCACAGACCCCCTGCCCAGAGTTTCTGGCTCTGCAGGCCTAGGGTGGGGTCTGAAATTTTGCATTTCTAAAAAATTTCAAGGTGATGCGAATGCAGCTGGTCCAGGGACAACACTCTGAGGATCCCAATCCTCTCAACTCACTAGGGTGCTATGATCCTCTTCATTTTATAGAAGAGGAAATTGTGGCTCAGAAATGTCAGGTAAATTCCTAAGATTCCCCAGCTGAATAAGGATCTAGGACCCTAGCACAGAATTTTCTTCTTCCCAAACAGGGTCTTTGTTCTTTCAAAAGTCATCTTCCTCCCCAATATGCAGCAGCATTTTCAAGAAGCAGCTGGAGGGATGCCTTTCCTTCCTGGTGTAGGAACTGCACACAGCTCTCCTGAGCTGAGCTCCAGGCGTGGGAAACTGGAAGAGGGAGTGGTACTCTGGTCTGATGCTCTGTGGCAAAGCACAGATGAGTCCAGGCGCGGTGCAGCCTTACCCTTCCCCGTTTTCCCAGGTCAGAGGCTTGGTTAAAAAAAAAAAAGGGAGGTGTTTTGTTCCTGTATGTGTATTTATTTTGATGGCATGAGGACACTTTGAAGAAGAAGGAAGAGAGAGAGTCAGAAAGGTTCCCTCAGGCATGACCCTTGTGGGTCCCCCTCTACTGTCCACCCATCCCCCACACGTAGAAACGTGGGGACCGTGGGGACCCAAGGAAACTACACAACAGACCTCTCTCCCTGGTAGCAATCTGAGCACTTTGCGGGTGAACACAGCCACGTGGACAGAACAGAAAGACAGATGGCCTAGGCATCGGCTCCAAGGCACTAGGAATTTTGCTTAGGATGCAAGAGATCTTTATTTTCAAGCAATTAAGAACCAGGCGAGTGCCTCACCACCTATGGGCAGTTATGAGCCCTGAGCGAGTTATGAACCCTGAGTAGCCCGGCCAGAGCCAGACCTGTGAGCTTGTCCTGTGTCCCAGGAAGGTCATTGTGCCTGCCATATGTCCCTTACAGGCCTTCAACTGAGAGACCCAGAATCCCCAGACATATCTGAGAGTTACCTCACCAAATTGAAATATTTGGCTTCTCTCTCATCAGCAAAGAGGCACTCAGGAGAGTGACGCCTCAGGCAAGCTGATGGACCCTTCAAAAGAAGAAAGAAAGAGAAAGAAAGAAAGAAAGAGAAAGCAAACAAGCAAGCAAGCAAGCAGTAAGGAACATCTTCTAATTTTCTAGCAGTGCAGGGTAAATTTCCAATTTGAATAAATTTTGATATATTGTTGAAAGCAAGCCGAAATTATATTTCTGAATCTCTTTTTAAAAACTGGTTCAATAATTTAAAAATGCTGGGATAGAACGTCAGATGGGCAGCCTGGAGAATGTGAAGAGACTGTGTATTTCCAGGTTTCTGCTTTGTTTTGTTTGGGAAACCATGTGTCCATATGTCAGCTCAGCTCAGGCAGGATATAGGATGGTAATGGTCCTCTCTTAAAAGTGTTGTTGATAAAAACATATACCTTTAAAATGCACCGAAAAGAATAAATTATGCTTAGTAGGTAGACAACAGAAAACATTTCCTTTTCAGCTTCTTGATGATTTCAGTGTTTGTCATTTCTAGCCACCACAACAGAATGGATTCTGTTCCACATGTTGATAAGTCCATCATTCTGTTTAGAAGGAATCGGGTCTGAAAATTGCTCTGGGAACTGAAATTGGATGGAAGTGCAAAGCTGTTAAAGATAATAGACCTGTGTTAAAACCCAGAAATGAAGAAGTCGTCCTCTGGCCCCACGCTCATTGTCCTCTGTGGGCCATTTTCCACATGTACAATGTGTTCACAGCTGGCTGTCCATTCTCTTTGGAGGCAACCGATTCTGCACCCGGCATCTGGGGTAGTTGTTGGGGGGGAAGGGAGGGCCACCTCTTCCAGGGGCTACACGCCCGCATGAATGGCAATCCAAGCTGGTTCTGAGTGTCACTAAGATGGACTCTTCCCCAGGGTTCAGAATTTTGTCTCAGGAGAAAACAACGTATACACAAGAGACAGTCTGGCAGTATTTTAAGGCTGGAGGTGAATGCCAAGGTTGTGCTGGCAGATTGGGATAGAGCTACCTGGCTCTCAAAGGCGATGGCTTTGAAGGGGATTTTGAGAAGCCTAGGGTGTGAACACCCCTAAGTGGAAACAGCTGCTGCCTCTTCTCTTTGAATGGATGCTGAACTCACTGCCACTTCTGAGAGAGAGGGCTTTGAGGGCCTTAGTGCTTGGCGTTGAGTGGCAGATTCAAAAAGTCATGAGAGGGCGCCTGGGTGGCTCAGTCTGTTAAGCGTCTGCCTTTGGCTCAGGTCATGATCTCCGGGTCCTTGGATTGAGCCCCACGGCAGGCTCATTGCTCAGCAGGGATCTAGCTTCTCCTTCCTCTGCTCCCCCTGCTTATGCTCTTCCTCTCTCAAATAAACAAATAAAATCTTTAAAAAAGAGTCGGGGGGGGGGAAGGGGTGGAAGCCCTAAACCCTCAGAAAAGCAAAAACAAAAAGTCCTGAGAACCTGCTAGTTGGCTTTTCCAACAGAAATCGACAGGATTTTCAACGTTCAGCTCAGAGGTGTCTGAGCACTCCAGATTCCTGAGGGGTCTTTGCAAGGAGCATGCTAGCTAGGGTGGGTGGCCCCAAACCTCTCTTAGCCGCAAGTGTGGTGAAGCGGGCCTCACTTACTCTTCTCTCTGTGGAGCTTGCAGCCCATGGTCCCCTCCGCCTCTTGCCCAGGTCCCACCCTGCCTCCGTTCTGCCCCTTGCAGGAGGGAAAGAATTCTCCTCCCCATGCAGAGGGAGCTTAGGGCTGTTCTGATTGCATCCCTAGCCTGGTGGAAGGGGAGAGAAAAGAGAGCAGAGCTTGGCTGAGAGCAGAGTGGTGATGCGTGGTGAGAGGACTCACCTCCTACCCAGTGGGGAGGTCTTAGCATCGTGGTGGCTTAGCCACTGAAATCTGCCATCAGCATGGATTGCCTCTATCCTCTCTGCACATAGTCTCAGAGGGAGCTGCCTGGTCTGCCTTGTTGGCCGACCCGTTCGCTGTTGCAGGGATCGCGTGTGACGGCCTGCGAGGTTTACTTCGCTGCCTCCGGGTGAATGGTAAGCCCGGCAACAAAAGCTGTGCTACCTTTGCTTCCGTTTTGCCTGCAGCCAGCACAGTGCAGGGCATACAGAGTTCGCTTATCCTTTGCTGAAAAGCGAGTGATGTTTATTGCCTCTTGTCCAAGTTCAATGATAACAAATCATATTTACATGGTGGTCCGGGGAAAGCAGCTCCGTGTGTTGAGTGGAGCCAGTGAGGAAAGCACTCTGGTCTCCCAGAGCAGCAAATACCCACTTTCCGAGGCTTGTAGGAGATCAGTGTGTATGCCGAGCAGATTGTTCAAACCACCGCATAATAGTAATATGTTATAATTAAAGTTGGAAAGGATGAAATAATATCCCCCAAAAGCAATGTGCTGTGCACCAAAATGATCAAAGGAAATCACAGTTGGGAGAAGAGTAAAAAGCAGAGGTAAAAATCTAATTTTTAAAAATGCCCATCTGGTTTCAGGTATTAACATCTTAGGTTCTCTATACTAGAGCAAGACAGAGACCTCAGTGTTCTACCCAACTTAATTAAACTAATGTGACTTCAAAGTAACTTTGCTTATATTTTATTTGGCGTTACCTGGTACAGCGCAATTCCCTTAAAATACATGAAGTGGTTTCTTTAGATTTTCTCATTTTCTGGTGATCTTTGGATTTGCAGCAAAACATTTGTTTTCCAAGAGAGAAACCTATATAGGGATGTTGTATTGGCTGCGGTTGCAGCTAAGTATTAGAGTGCAAATTTTATTATGGCTCCTGGTGGCTGGGGGTGAGGTGGACCCACTCTTGGAACAAGACTAAAGAGGAGATCGGAGATGATTGCACATGGACGGACCAGCTATTTAACAACCACGGAGACTCTCCTCTGTGAGCTGGGATGGCCTGGTCCTGTTAGGGCTTTCCCCGCATTTTCAAGATGGCATGTCTAGAACTAAAGATAATGCACCTGGACCGCATACTTCAGTATCAAGCTTTTTTTTTTTTTTTAAGTAAGTCTGAGTAATAATAAGCAACAGTCACAAAGAGGAGGATTAAAAATCTACGACCCAGAAGTGTGGACCTAAACAGTCTGAGCAAACTCTATTAACAACCTGGGGCCACGCTGTCCTTGGGCCAATTGCAAAATTCACGTCACATCGTCTCTCAACTCATTCTCAATGCCTCTGATTCTCCCAAGCAAAATCCTTGGGATACCTTTTAGAGATACCATTTTAGAGATAAAGATTTTCATGTGGGTGAGAAGTGTGAAAAAAAAAGTATCAACACTCTGATATTGTCCTACAAAGAAAATGCTGTATAAAATTTAAACATTCCTGCCATTATCACCCTCAAGTCACTTCAAACCTTAATGTTAGGGGCTAGCAGTACAAAGAAAACTCACACCGATTTCCTCTCTTGCAGAAACGTATTGAACATGATATATATCCGTGCACAGACGCACATTAGTAGGAAGCAGGATATCATACTCTGACAAAGATCAGTACAGGCAATAATAGTTGCTAATGTTTATTGTTCATCTACTATGCTGGACCATGTTTCAAGTTCTTTAAATGCATTAATTCTTTCACAAAAATCCTATGGATTTGGCCCCATCATTTTGATTATGCAGATGAGGAACTTCAACTGTACAGAGAAAGTTTAAAACAACAAACTTAACCAAGGCAAGCTGATGAATCCAATGCAACAATCAGACCCCACCGTCTGGTTAAGAGTGTTCACCCTTAACCACTAGGCCACGTGTCCCAAGGACTGTCCAGAGAACAGTGCAAGATTAATCTCTCCTTAATTCAATAGGACCAGGCCAGGCACGGTGCTCGGCACATTGTAATAGGGTTAGACGTCTCCAGGGAATGGAACAATCTAGTTGGGCTGGATAACCTCTACCTCCTCCATGACCCCCAGCAACCTGCTTACCTCTCAATTCTGGCATCTTGCAGTAGAAACTGGGATTTGTGCAGCTGTCCTTCTATCAAAGCTGTTTCAGCAGCGAACCCAGGGCCGGTACCTCATGAGCACTCCATAAATGAATGAATGAATGAGTATCCAACTAGGATCTGAGATGCTTTTTCCCTTGTTGAAGGAACCAGTTCTATTTTTTTCATTGGTTCTAGTACTTATCTTAACTTTTTAGCTATGAGACATACTCTTTTGGTAAGTGCTGGTTTGGTCACCTTCTTAAATTGAGGTTTTACAAAAAACATACTATTTGGGGACTGAACTACCCTATTCCAGAGAGAATAAAAAGCACCATATAGAATGGATAATATGGAAAACTGTATCCACAGGACCCACTGTGTTACCAAAAGGCAAAGGTGTATTTTGTTGGCTCAGGTTTGCTTGTCTGCTGCTTCTCCTCTCTCCTAGTGTCTCTTCAGTGGTAATTTTCTAAACCATCCTTGTATGCAAGGTTTGTAATAAAAACAAATCCCTTTTTAACCTATAGTAAAGAGCACATTGCTACAGAAGAGGAACGGCCCCGGACAACACACGTGTAAGAGCCGAGGTAAAGCAACTTTGACTTTCTTTCTCATGGCCACATGCCCCAGACACCTACCAACCACATTTTTCTTTATTATAATCCTTGTAATTATATTTTTTCCATTATTGACCCTAATCCTTATGACGATTACTTACAAAATCACTTTTGTGTTTTAATTTTTATTCTAAAAACAAAGTAGGCGGACATTTGCAATATACCAGAACCTTCATGTGAGGGCACCACACTCGGCTGCCTTGGAATGCTGAAAGCCCACACAGAGAGATCACAGAGCATGTGAAGGACACCCTCATCTAAAAGCAAGGGATGCTCAGGGACCAGAAGCAATGCTTAGAGGTCCTGGGTGAGAATGACACTTGTAATTACATTTGGAGGACTTGATGTAACTTCTTTTCCCTCTTCCCTGATTAGGGGCTTTTGGGGGGGGTGTACATGCGTTTGGGTTGAAAGCATGTGTGCATAGTTTTTGGCTGTTATAGGGAAAGAACAGGTCTTTGAAAGGCACATCCTTGACTAAGACAAAATGGAAGTAGAAAAAGAGAAGAGGAGAAAAAAAGAAGAGAGCTAGAGGAAAGGAGAAATGGAGGAGGAACGTGACAAACAGCCTCTTTTCTTAGCTGGGGAGGGTGGTAGATGGTGGCAGCAGGTGTCTCAGCAGGTGAGAAATTGGGCCTGGAGGCTGGCAGTGTCACTTTGGGGGGACCAGGGAGCCCTCCACCCCCAGCTTGGGTTGTGGGGCAGGTATTTCAGGAAACTCAGTCAAAATCAGCTTGAAGGACTCCACTGCTCCAAGCCCATATCTGTTCTTGGTTATTTTAGACAATGACGAGAGAGCACATTTAACTCCAGTGTGAAATACTTTTTAAGGAAGCATGCTGCTTCAGTGGCCTAAGGTAAAATCGGGTCCATCGAATCCTAAATAAAATTTATTTAAAAATGAAAGAACTTCCAACTTCCCTACATAGGGCATTTCACTGAAGAGTTATTCACGTCTGGTATGGGGTCTCAGTCAGTGTTTTTCTTATTCCAGGCTACTGGGGACATGCCCCTAATGATGAATCAGAATCTTGGGGGGGGGGGCAAGGCCATCAGTATTTTGGGAAAACTCCTCTGATATGAAGCCAGGGCTGACACCACTCAGCCTCTGCAGAGAGAAGTAGAGGGCACGGACAAGGAAACTAAGGAAAGAAAAATTCAAGGATGTGAGTCTTTCAGAGACCCTTAAAGCCTGTGTAAATATGTTTGCACTCACTAAAAATATAATAAGGACCCCCACCAAACACTAATGATAACTTTTTACATCTAGTTATAAAGTAGCCTGCAATTAATTTTCATTTGTCATCACTTTCTCACCAGCATACCTTCAAGATTGTGCTCCCCTGAGGTTTCCCTGTGAACCATTTCTGACTTTTTTTCCCCCAGATAATTTATCCATCTGACAAATCTTGAGCTCCTGTAAGACAAAGAGCCAGGAGCATGGCAGATGGCCTTCCGGCACTCATGGGGCTTCTGTTCTAATGGCAGAAACTGTTGTAAAACAATTCACCACACAAATAATGTCTCACTTAATTTTTAAAGCACAAGTGTGATAAGAGTTCAGAAGAGAAGAATAGGGTGCAAGGAGTGGAAAGCAGGGGCCCCTGATCTGCTCTGGGGCAGGTCTTTAAGATGAGACCTGAAAGAGTCAGGGTTAGCATACCAGGCAACAGAATAGTCTGTGCAAATGTCTTTGGGGGTAAAAGTCATGGTATGTTCAGGAAACTCAAGGAGGCTAATGAAGCTGAGGAGTTAGAGTTTGAGGAGAGAGTGGTACCCCCTCCTATAGTGGTGCCTCCCCACTCTTGTTAAATGTACACACAGTTGAGGCTTCTGAATAGCTAACTCCATGGAGGCACAGATCACAAGAGAGGGCTGTGGCAGCACCAAGAATGAACCCCAAGTCACATGAAAAGATATTGAGAAAGGGCGAGACGAAACCATGCAGAGCCTGGCGGCCATCCTAAGAAAGGGTAGGTGGAGGCCATTGAAGGTTGTAAGGAAAGGAGCAATAGAATCAGTTTTGTGCCTTAATGGATGGATTAGGAGGTTGTAAGAGTGAAAACAGCAGAGACCAGTCCCAGGGCTCCACTTCTGTGGAGACAAAGGTGACTAGAGGGGCCAGGTGGTGGTGGGGATAAGGTGACCTGGATAGATGGAAGAGCTCTTAGGAGATACAACCAGCGGGGATCGGTGACTGACTGGAAACAGTCAGAGGAAGGGGAAGGAGGACAAGGATGTCTCTCAGATTCCTCCCAGGCAAACCTGTGTTTGGGGGAGTGCCATCCCTTGAGATGGGGAACCAGGGGAGGACCAGATTTGGGTTGCCAGATGGCTCAGAGCACATAGCAAGTGTTTTGGTTTTTTTTTTCCTCTTTGGTCCCCCATCTGAATGCTCAGAACCTTCTTGATTTACCACTTGGAGTCAGTTGGAAACAATTTGAAGTGATTTGCAATTCTAGTGTACTCGATTCCAAATTCCCAATCTCCCAGTTTGAAAATTCCAAAGGGAAAAAGATACAAATCCAGAAGAAGCCTACATAAATTAAAGTTTCACAGGGAAGGGATCACCAGTTGGTGAAGGACCACTCTAAGCAGTTATATCAAGTGCCTTGGGGCTCTCTAGCACTTTCTAAACATGACATAGGTGTGCACTATGCTATGTGCATCTTTTAAGCCCCATTCAAGTAATCCCCGAGTTGAGGCGCATGCCCTCTCTGCCATGTAAGGAATTTTTTCAGAAAGATTTAATTTTATCCCCTGCATACATTAATAAATCTGTGGGGTATTAAATTAACTAAAACACATTGAAATGCAGCTCCTCTCTACTCACCCTCCTCCTGAGTGTTTTTGATCACTGAGGAGAATCTGATGTCCCATATTGGTTGTTGTTTACTTCATTTACCAGAGGTCTAGTTAGTGTCTCTCACTCAATACATTTTCTTCACTTCTCTCTATTTCCCAAGTGAGCTATTTCTCTTGCAAGTCTCTGTATTTGGCATTACCTGATGTTGTATTGGAACACAGTTTCCTTCTTATCGTAAAGTACGGTGATGATACGTTGCAAGAGGGAACCATTTCAATAAACCATTAGAGGACTTTTGGTTCCTGAATGGTAGTTTTTATTACTCTGAAGATAAGCTAATGGCATAATCTGCCATCTTGTTAAATGTACATACACATTTTAAACAATTGTTAGACTCTAGGCAGTTTAGAAAATGTGTGTTCTCGTTTCCCCCTCTATATCATTATGTTTTTGTTCGAAATCAAAGTTAAAGCAAAAATGAGCAAAGCAATTACCATGTTGAGTAGAGGAAATGCAGCTGAATGGAAGCCTTTAGTTAACTGTGTGATTCCCAATCATCCAGGTAGTGGTGATGGTAGCAGAGAGCTGTAGGGACATCTGGCCTTTTTTGGTAAAGCCTTCCTCACCTCTCTGTGGCTGTAGACTTAAGTGGAAATGGCATACTGCCTGCCTAGTGGGCATGGTATGCTGATGGCAATTTCTAGAAAAGTTTAGGGTGTAATGAGGGGGTTGGTGGGGAATGGATGCATATCCTCATCTGTCCCAGAAAAATGTGGTTGGCACCATGATTGGTCCTTGTCAGCTATTTTATGGGGTACACCCTGAATCTGGTCCTTCCTCTCTACTTGCTCAGGTCTGGACTGCTCTGAGGAATCCTGTAGAGTCAGGAGTAATCCAGGAAGTCCTAAATTGGATAGGGTCTTCTCTGTGAGGCTTTCATCCCATACTGAACAATCTCCCTTCCCCACAAAGGGTTAGAATGAGCTACTGTAGGCTCAGAAGGAAGTTCTGGAACTGCAGGGTGTTCTCAGGCTACTTTAGCTCTGAGACTGTTATTCACACAGATGTTTACTGAGCGACTTCTCTATGCCAGGCACAGATGCTGCCCTTGTAGAACTTCTATTCTAAAGGCTACTAAGGTCAGGGTACTGACAGATATGTAGCCCCTGAAAATCTGGTTTTCATGGGTGGGAAGGAGCAAGGGAAACCAAGAGCCTTGCTGAGGCCTTTCATGGAAACTGTTAATCTAAACATAGCTGGTGTGGCTGGGCAGCAGACCCCAGAAATGAGGCCACTCTGAGTTCAGGGGCTGACCCTTTTTATCACAGTATCCTTTGATACACGTATGAAAGCTCCAGGATACAGAGAAAGGCAAATGCACACAAAGGCACAAACCACAACTTCGAATTATGAACCCTTGCTCTGGAAACAAAAAACCTTGAAAAACAGTCTCTTCTGACTTTGTCTTCAGACAGGACTGCATAGATGGGCTTCTCTTTGCTCCTCCACGCGAACCACAACTGTCATCTCTGGAAATAGCACCAGAGACAACCAAAAGGGAATGCTGAAAAGTGATAGGAATAGGCAAACTGATTAAGACCCCAAGACTAGAAAACGGCACAGTGACTGGGCATCTTACTTCCTCACACATGGAAGAAAGTGACCTAGGCCTGTTGTTTCCTGTCCACCCAACCTGGCAGCAGAAAACATCCCAGGTAGGTTCGTTCCTCCCTGTGAGATCCAACAGTAATCTCTGCCACAACATGAGGGGAACCATACACCATGAAAAAATAGAAAATCTCCACAAAGGAATAGAAATTATAAACAACCACCAAGTGGAAATTGTGGAACTGAAAAAATATACTAAAAGAAAAACTGTTCCTGGATAGTCTCTGTAGTAGAATGGAGAAAAAAAGAGAGAGTCAGTAAACTTGAGGACGGATCAATAGAATTTACCCAATCTCAATAGATAGAGGACAGACTGAAAAAAAATTGAACAGGGACTCAGGGATCTGTGGGGCAATATTATAAGATTGTATATGCATATGTTTGGATTTCCAGAGGGAGAGAAGAGAGTGTGCTGGAAGAGTACCGACACACCCCTGTATCTCACATTATTGCACTTCACAGATACTGTGTTTTTTACAAATTGGAGGTTTAAGACTTCAGTGGAAGAAGTAACTGCAGATGTGGTGAAAATAGCAAGAGAACCAGAATTAGAAGTGGAGCCTGAAGATGTGACTGAATTACTACAATCTCATGATCAAATTTTAACGGATGAGGAGTTCCTTTTTATGGATGAGCAAACAAAGTGTTTCTTTGAGCTAGGATCTACTGCTGGTGGAGATGCTGTGAAGATTGATGAAATGACAACAGAGGACTTAGAATATCATGTAAACTTCATTGCTAAAGCAGCAGTGAGGCTTGAAAGGATTGACTCCAATTTTGAAAGAAGTTCTGCTATGGGTAAAATGTTATCAGGCACCATTGCATGTTACAGAGAAATTGTGCAAGGAAGAGTCAATTGGTGCAGCAAACTTCATTGTTGCCTGATTTTAAGAAATGGCAACAACCATCCCAACCTTTGACAACTACCCCCCTCATTGGTCAGCAGCCAGCAACATGGAGCAAGACTCTCCACCCGCACAAAGATTATGACTCATTGAAAGCTCCGATGGTGATTAGCACTTTTTAGCAATAAAGCATTTTTATTTTACTTATTTTTTAGCAATAAAGCATTTTAAAATTAAAGTATGTATATTGTTTTTTCGACATGATGTCACTGCACACTTTACAGACTACAGTATAATGTAAACATAAGTTTTATATGCATTGGAAAAAAATTCATTTGACTCACTTTGTTGCAATATTTGTTTTAAGTAAACCCACAATATCTCCAAGGCATGCTTGTATTTGAAGAAATGGTGGCTGAAAACTTCCCAAATGTGGTTGAAAACATAAACCTACAGATCTAACAAGCTGAATAAATTCCAAGCAGAACGAAACAAATTAAGACAAATCATAATTAAACATTCATAAACTGAAGACAAAGAAAAAATCTTGAGAACAGCCAGAGACACAGTACTTATAGAGAAACATCAATTCAAATGATGGTGGGCTTTTCATCTGAAATCACGTAGGCAGAAGGAAGAGGCGCATATTTCCAGTGCTGAAAGAAAAGACTGTTAACTGTGACTGTTATGTCTAATGAAACTACTCTTCAATAATGAAGAAGAAATAAAAATATTATCAGACAAAGAAAGGCTAAAAGAATTTTTTCCTAGGAGAGCTATCAAGAAAAACTAGCTATAGACATTTCTTCAGACAGAAGGTCAAAGTTGAAAGACTCTTAGAGCATCAGGAAGAAGGAACAATAAGAACAGCAAAAATATAGGTACATGTAGTAGACTATTTTTTCCACAGGAGTTTTAGAAATCATATTTGATGATTGAAACACAAACTCTGACATCCTATACTCAAGACAATGACATGTAAAAGTGAGGAAAGTAAAGGGATTTAAACAGAAGTGAGGTTGCCATACTTTACTGGAAATAAAACAACATTAATATCACAATTGTTTGTCATGTATGTATATTGTAATACCTAGAGCTACCAATATGAAAACTATACAAAGAAATATACTAAAAACATTGTGAATAAAATAGACATGGAATCCCCCCAAATCATTACAGCAATCCATAGCAAGATAAGAAGAGAAACAGAAGAA
Source organism: Ailuropoda melanoleuca (assembly GCF_002007445.2). Classification (NCBI taxonomy): domain Eukaryota; kingdom Metazoa; phylum Chordata; class Mammalia; order Carnivora; family Ursidae; genus Ailuropoda; species Ailuropoda melanoleuca. The sequence continues at coordinate 35,529,658 of NC_048226.1, forward strand.
TGTTAATCAGAAAAAATAAAAAGAAAGCAATCAATAAATGGTAGACTTAAGCACTAACATTGATAATTATGTGAAATACAAGTGGTCTACATATACCAATCAAAGGACAGGGATTGGTAGTGAATTAAAAAAAACTCCAACAATATTTTGCTTACAAGAAAATCACTTCAAATTCAATAACATAGGTAGATTGAGTGATATATATATAACATAAATACACACACACACATATATATGAGATACACACACACATGCAAAGATGAACAAAGAAAGTAGACATGGCAATATTACAATAAGATAGAGCAAAGGATATTACTAAGATTATTATCATTACATAGTGATAAAAGGATCAACTCACCAGGAAGACAAAAAGATCCTAAGTGCATGCTCACCAAACAACGGTCTTAAAATACATGAGGAAAAACTAGAAGAGCTGAAAAGAGAAATAGATAAATTTATTCTATTTTCAACTATTTTAACAACTGTTAAATTGAATGATTGGTATATCATTGTGTATTCTTTCAACTTTTTTATTTTCCAAGACATTTTCTTAATAAAAAGTTGGTGGGACACAAATCTTGCTGGCTGTCTAGGGATTGGATGATCTTTTAGGTCCCTTCCCTCTGTGATATTCAGACACCACAGTTCAAATCTTGGCTCTGATATTTATTAGTTGTGTCCTCTGGGCCTCATTTTTTTTCTCATGTATAAAGATGAAGGTTTTGGAACAGTTCTAAAATTCCATAATGTCTTAAGGTCACCAGAAGTTGATTCTAAATCTCTCAGTAATCTGTTCACATCATGAGCAATCATCACTGCCAGCACATTTTCCTTCCAACCTGAATCTTTCAAACAATAATCTAAGAACGTTCTTTCTTTTTATAGACCCGATAAAGAGAGGAGGAACAGAAAGGCTTCTTTAATGTTTGGAAAATGTTCTTTGCCCCTCATTTATCTACTTTCCTAAGCCAGTCAATTCCATCAAGTCCAATCAATATATAATTATATTGTATACTATGTGCAGTTATATTTACTGTCTGCAAGCCTCTTTAGCCTTTCCAGTATCCATATTTAGTCATTTTTTACTTTCTTTTATACTGTCTTCAAGGCCTGTAAGTCCAAAGTCTAACTAATATATTCAAATCACTCTGAGTTGTCTGACCAGTATGTTTTTTCCAAGGATAAGTCCCAAATTTGATCAGCATTCCAGACATAACACCACCGTTCTTATTCTAAGGCATAAAACTGAACGTGATTGTGAAGATTTATGCTGACAGGTGTGTTTACTCTTAATGCAAAGCCCAGCTTTGGGAGCAGAGAACTGAGCAGAGAACTCAGCATTAAGGTCTGAGTATCCTCAGGAGAGAGACTGCCCGAGTAGATTATTAGAGGAAGAACAGAATAGAAGTGACCAAAAATTTATGAGGCTAGGGTACATCAGACACATGGATTTCAAGTTGTTCATCATGACAAATAGAACACCTTAAGAAGCCTTTTTGCTTTTGTAGTTGTTCTTAATAAAGTATATATTTTAATTTTTTTGAAGGTTTCTTCAAAATTATTTTTAATTGGTGCATAATATTGCATAACATGTTCTTCACATCTATTTTTTAAATTTTTATTATGTTATGTTAGTCACCATACAGTACCTCCTTAGTTTTTGATGTAGTGTTCCATGATTCATCATTTGTGTATAACACCCAGTGCTCCATGCAATACATGCCCTCCTTAATAACCATCACTGGCCTATCCCAATCCCCCACACCCCTCCCCTCTGAAGCCCTCAGTTTGTTTTCCAGAGTCCATAGTCTCCCATGGTTCATTCGCCCGTTGTTTATCGCCCCCTTCATTCTTCCCTTCCTTCTACCGATCTCCCTGCTATTTCTTATGTTCCATAAATGAGTGAAACAATATTATAATTGTCTTTCTCTGCTTGACTTATTTCACTAAGCATAATTTCCTCCAGTCCCGTCCATGTTGCAGCAAATGTTGGGTAATCGTTCTTTCTGATGTCTGAGTAATATTCCATTGTATATATGGACCACGTCTTCTTTATCCATTCACCTGTTGAAGGGCATCTCAGCTCCTCCCACAATTTAGTTATTGTGGACAATNCCAGTCATCTGTTGAAGGGCATCTCGGCTCCTCCCACAATTTAGTTATTGTGGACAATGCTGCTATGAACATTGGGGTGCATATGGCCCTTCTCTTCACCATGTCCATATCTTTGGGGTAAATACCCAGTAGTGCAATTGCTGGGTCATAGGGTAGCTCTATTTTTAACTTTTTAAGGGACCTCCACACTGTTTTCCAAAGTGGCTGTACCAACTTGCATTCCCACCAGCAGTGTAAGAGGGTTCCCCTTTCTCCACATCCTCTCCAACATTTGTTGTTTTATGCCTTGTCAATTTTTGCCATTCTAACTGGCATAAGGTGGTATCTCAATGTGGTTTTGATTTGAATTTCCCTGATGGCTAATGATTTTGAACATTTTTTCATGTGTCTGTTAGCCATTTGTATGTCTTCATTGGAAAAGTGTCTGTTCATATCTTCTGCCCATTTTTTTTATTTGATTATTTGTTTCTCATGATGCCTACTCTTGCCATTATTATTCAACATAGTACTAGATGTCCTTGCAACAGCAATCAGACAACAAAAAGGAATAAAACGTATTCAAATCAGCAAAGAAGAAGTCAAATTGTCTCTTTTCACAGATGATATGATACTTTATATGGAAAACCCAAAAGACTCCACTCCCAAATTACTAGAGCTCATAGAACAATTCAGTAATGTGGCGGGATACAAAATCAATGCTCAGAAATCAGTTGCATTTCTATACACGAACAATGAGACTGAAGAAAGAGAAATTAGGGAATCCATTCCATTTACAATAGCACCAAAAATCATATGATATCTCGGAATTAACTTAACCAGAGAGGTAAAGTATCTATATTCTAGAAACTACAAATCACTCTTGAAAGACATTGAAGAAGACACAAAAAGATGGAAAAACTCCATGCTCATGGATCGGAAGAATAAACATAGTTAAAATGTCTATGCTACCCAGAGCAATCTACACTTTCAATGACAACCCAATCAGAATACCAATGACATTTTTCAAAGAGCTAGAACAAACAACCCTTCAATTTGTGTTGAAGCAGAAAAGACCCCGAATCGCCAAGGAAATGTTGAAAAGGAAAAACAAAGCTGGGGGCATCACGTTGCCTGATTTCAAGCTATACTACAAAGCTGTGATCACCAAGACAACATGATACTGGCACAAAAGCAGACACATAGACCAATGGAACAGAATAAAGACTCCAGAAATGGACCCTCGGCTCTATGGGCAACTAATCTTTGACAAAGCGGGAAAAAACATCCAGTGGAAAAAAGACAGTCTCTTCAATAAATGGTGCTGGGAAAATTGGACAGCTATATGCAAAAGAATGCAACTTGACCACTCTCTCACACCATACACAAAGATAAACTCCAAATGGATGAAAGACCTCTATGTGAGACAGAAGTCCATCAAATCCTAGAGGAGAACATAGGCTGTAACCTCTTTGACATCAGCCACAGCAACTTTTTTCATGACACATCTCTAAAGGCAAGAGAAACAAAAGAAAAAAATGAACTTGTGAGACTTCGTCAAGATAAAAAGCTTCTGCACAGCTAAGGAAACAGTCAAAAAAACTAAGAGGCAGCCCACAGAATGGGAGAAGATATTTGTAAATGACACTACAGATAAAAGACCAGGATCCAAGATCTATAAAGAACTTTTCAAACTCAATACGTGAGAAACATTTTAATTTTTTAAACAATTTTTTAGAGTAGTTTTAGGCTCACAGCAAAATTGGGAAGAAAGTACAAAGATTTCCCATATACTCCCTGTCCCCTCACATGAAGAGTTTCCCGAATTATTAACATCCCCCACCAGAGAGGTACATTTGTTACAATTGATGAAACATCATCGACATATTCTAATTACTCAAAGTCCACAGTTTACATTACAGTTCACTCTTGTACGTTCTGTGGGTTTGGAAAAATGCATAATGACCTGTATCTGTCATTGTAGTATCATAAAGAGTATTTTCACTGCCCTAAAAATTCTCTGTGCTCCACCTATTCTTCTCTCTCCAATGCCCAGCTCCCTAGCAGCCACTTATCTTTTTATTGTTACCATATCGTTTTTCCTTTTTCAGAATGTCATATAGTTGGAATCATACACTCTGTAGCTTTTTCAGATTGGCTTCTTTCCCACATAAAAATAAGTGAAACATTCCATCGTCTTGAAGTACAACAGTTTATTTAGCCAGTCATCTACTAAAGGGCATCTTGGCTGCTTCCAAGTTTTGGCAATTATAAATAAAGCTGCTTTCCACATCTGTGTATAGATTTTTGTGTGGACATAAATTTTCAACTCCTTTGGGCAAACACCAAGGAGCATGATTGTTGGATCATATGATAAGAATATGTTTAGTTTTGAAAGAGAACATCAGGGCGCCTGGGTGGCTCATTTGGTTAAGCATCTGCCTTTGGCTTAGGTGGGTCCTACATACTGGGCTCCCTCCTCAGCGGGGAGCCTGCTTCTCCCTCTCCTCCCCACTAGCTATCTCTGTCTCTCTCATACACAAATAAATAAATAAATAAAATCTTTAAAAAAAGAAAAAAAAAGAGACCACCAAACTGTCTTCCAAAGGAGCAGTAGCATTTTGCATTCCCAACAGCAATGAATGAGAGTTCCTATTGCTCCACATCCTCACCAGAATTTGGTGGTGCCAGTATTCCAGATTTTGCCTATTCTAATGTATCTGCTTTTTGTTAAAGTTATATGTATGTTATCTAAGTATTTTCTCAAGCAGCCTTGAAAATTTATATTATTATTTAAAAGCTTAAGTTCTTATTTATATTCTTTATTATAAACATATTTTTAAGCAGTTTTCTTTTTGCTCAAAGTTATTTTGTTGATACAAAAGCAATGGCTCTTAAACTTCGCTTTAAGAAAAATTTTCATTCACTGATAATAGTTTATTATGACTGTTATTTTAAAATCAAGTACTCATCATTTAGAGGACTAAGTTACCAACCACACTAGAAAGAATATTAGGTTTTTGTAACTTTATTATGTATGTAGCATATGACCAAGTTTATAGACCCTGTAAACTTAGCATCTGTTAATGAATTGAAGAGGGAGAGATTGCTTATTTCTATAATATAAATATAAAGTTGTATCTCTGTTTAATGATGCTAGAAAAGACTTCTGTAGTCAATTTAGATATAAAAGTTCTGGATCCATTGTAAAAGGCACTTCATTTTATTAGGGTCAACTTGAGTCTTGAAGAAGTTACAGAATTTATTTAAGTATCTGCACTTAGCCTATGGCAAAGCCTGGTTTCCTTGTTTACAACTCAATGTTTTGTCTAGACCACTAGTAGCAAACTGGTTGTCCTCAAGCATTTTCATGCTCCACTCAATGATCTTCATATTTTTATTTTTTTATTATTTTTTTAAAAGATTTTATTTATTTATTCGACAGAGATAGAGACAGCCAACGAGAGAGGGAACACAAGCCGGGGGAGTGGGAGAGGAAGAAGCAGGCTCATAGCGGAGGAGCCTGATGTGGGGCTCGATCCCATAACGCCGGGATCACGCCCTGAGCCGAAGGCAGACGCTTAACTGCTGTGCCACCCAGGCGCCCCGATCTTCATATTTTTAAATAATCAGGCCATAGTACTGTCCTTAGAACTTGGCAGAAATGGGCTCCTGTTCTGGATCTCACATTTTAGAGGAACTTCCTCTATTCTTAAAGCTGTGTTCCTTTCTAAGAGGATCAGAAGTCTGTAGAGCCAGAAACATGTCCAACTGGAGTCTATACCCTCTCCTTCTAGACTGCGCTCTGGAATCCAGCAGCCCAGAGTTCCTTGCCCAAATGGTCCCAAACCCACTTCCAAGGTCTCTGTGAATCTCTTCTCCAGATTTAACTTCCCCCAGAGTGCACAAATGTGCACCTCCAGGCCTGAGACACAACCAAGGGACACTGACTGTAGAGAATATGGCCAGAGCTTAAGTGTAGGAACTGGCTGTCCATCTTTTTGCATGCAAGGCCCCACCTACATCAGATGGAGCCAGGAGTGAATAAAGCAGGAGGTGGGTGCACTCAGGCACTGGAGCTGGCTTTCTCAGTGGTACTTACATTGGGCATGGAATTCTAAAGATCCCAAGAATTCTAAATTAGAACCCTGCCTTCCAGATCATTGTTAGAGTAGGAGCTAGAACATATTTTATTAAACAATTTGTTGACTTGGTTTCTTTTTTTTTAAAGATTTTATTTATTTATTTGAAAGAGAGCTAGCATGAGCGGGAAGGAGGAATGGGCAGAGGGAGAGGGAGAAGAAGACTCCCTGCTAAGCAGGGAGCCCGGCGCCCGCCAGCTGATCCCAGGACCCCGAGATCATAACCTGAGCCAAAAACACACTTAACTGACTGAGCCACCCAGATGCCCCAAAAACTTGTTGACTTGCTTTCTAACCTGTCAATATTTAGACATAGGGTATGTGGACCTTCATTTATACTCTTATCCCAGACTTCACTAATGGTAGAGGCAGACCTATTTGTCAGTGTTTAAACATTGAGAGATTCACATTAAAAATCTCAATTTCTGGGGCACCTGGGTGGCTCAGTTGTTAAGAGTCTGCCTGCAGCTCAGGGCGTTATCCCAACATTCTGGGATCGAGCCCTGCATCAGGCTCCTCTGCTGGGAGCCTGCTTCTTCCTCTCCCACTCCCCTGCTTGTGTTCCCTCTCTCACTGGCTGTCTCTCTCTCTGTCAATAAATAATATCTTAAAAATAAATAAATAAAATAAATAAATAAATAAAATCTTAAAAAATAAATAAAAATCTCAATTTCTGGGATGCCTGGGTGGCTCAGTCGGTTGGGCTACCTTCTGCTCCGGTAGTGATCTGGGATTGAGTCCCACGTCGGGCTCCTTGCTTAGCAGGGAGCATGTTTCTCCCTTTGCCGGCCACTACCCCTGCTTGTGGCTCTGTTTCTCTCTCTCTGACAAATAAATAAAATCTTCAAAAAAAAAAAAAGAAATCTCGATTTCTAGCTGTTCTTGTTGTCAACCAGTGGTTTCCCCCATCACCACATCCTGGCCAATGGGTCTGCCTCCCCCAACCTGTTTCCTTCACTCACAAGTCCTGCCTGGACCTTATAGGCATTTGGGTTGTGAGCTGCTGTACCCTATTTCTAGAGCTGAATCTGAATTTCCCTTATTCTTCTAGCTTGCCTAGTACTAGTTATGAGCACTGTCCTGTAATGAACACTGAAGGTGATACACATCTCAGCCGTCAAAATCACTTGCAACTCTGGAAAGCCATTCTAGGCAGGCTGGGAGGAAGTTGGGGAAGGAGCAGACTTGTGCAGAGGTGAGCAGGGATCTGTGTGTTGAGATCTGGTGGACAAGTCCAGAAAGGGACTGCTTAATCATGGTTTTCAGCTAGAAAGAGCAAGTTTCTCACTGCTTTAACTGACCTTCCTAGTTGCTGTGGAGGAATGGAGAGCAGATGCTTTTTAATCACCTTTAAAGAAGCTTAAATAGAGTTTTATTTGGGGTGTAGGTGATACCGGAAGCCTTCTTTCTCCATTCCCACCCTGGAAATCCTTCAACTGTGGGAAGCATCCCACAGTTGGAGACAAAAGTCTTTAAAACCTGGTTGAACAAGCATTTTGTGTGCATGCATTTAAAGCAGAATCATCTGTCAGTCAATCACAGAATGTAAACATCTCTCAGTCCTTTGTAGTTTCCATTGTAGAGTGGAAAGGACAGGAAAGAGAAATTGAACCCAACTCCAAATATGGCAGGGACAAGTGGGGACCTGGAGAAGTGGGGGTTTGGGGGCCAGGGGGTTCCAAAAGTATGGCCTGGTGGACCTTGTTTACTCCCAGATATATTAGGCAAAGGAAAGCTTCTAGAACAGGCATCTTTCCAGGCAGCTGCAAACAGGCTTTGGGTGTTAAAACCTATTTTTGAAGGGAGTATTAGAGGCAGATCCACATACCCAGCTCATGACTCTTTGAGAACTGACTGTGGACTGTGCCATTGGACACCTGGGTTCTGATCTCTGCTCCTCACTTTGTTGTGTGGTTATCAGTGACCTCATCAAGCCATGGTTTCTGCACTTTACAGGATTGTCATGAGAGTACTAGATGGTATATGTGCAAATGTGGCATATGGCATACGACAGCTGGTACATGCTAGGTGATCCTTCAATGGCAGCTCCATTCTTTTCTTCTGAGATTAACCAAAATGAAAATTGGCTGGACCAAAACTGTGTCTTTGGCCTATAAACCGGTAAGCTCTGTGCCACTCTGAGATGACTCAGTCCAAGTTACTAGAGTCATGGAAATTGAGAAGTTTCTGTTTTGTGAAGTTTTAAGATTAGTGTGGAGAAAAAAAAGATTTTTTTCTCTCATCAACTTCACATTAGGCTAATTAAAGAATATGTGTGTTGTTATTGCATAGTATCTGGGGTGGACTAACAAACAGAAGCTCTCCCACTGATTCTTGAAGAATTTGTGACTGCTTGCTTAAATAACAAGTAATTCTAGAGTTAACTTTTCTAACACATTTCTTCAGTCTTTCAATAATGACAAATGCATCAGTGAAGAATGCATAAATCAGTACAAATGAATGTGTCTGTTCAGTATGGAATAATAACCAAAAGGGTCTATTGTACCTGATAGTATCCTATCCCTTAATTTCATGCATGTATTGCCCAGGTACCAGGTTATGTTTTTTGTAAATTGAAAACCGCAAAGGATATTCTCCAAGCTTCAAAGTGTTCTACCTTTTCCTGTCCCATATATTGGCACAATGGGCTGCCCTGGTTGAGGAGAAAGTTTATTAGCACAAATGGATGGGATAGTCTTCCCCAGGACCAAGCCCTGGGAGCAGGGGAGAGCTCTGCAGGGTCAGGTTATGAAAGGAAAAGCAGTTACCCTGGATTCCTTTACCTCACCCACCAGGCATCTTTCCCATGTGGGGACACCTATCTAGATAGCTCATGTCAGGAATTAACTCATTTGACATATATTTATGAATACTATAAGAGGAAGATTATTCACTGGAACTTGTTAACAATAACAAGTAAGAATTTATTCAAGACTATTGCAACAGGAGAGAGAGTTTGAACTCTGAACACAACAGGGGAAAGTACAGATTTACAGCTGAAAGGCATGGTGAGGGAGTGGATGGAACATTCTTAAGAGGAACTTGGTTAGGTGTCAATGATGGGTGGTACAGAGAGGAATTTGATTAGATATCAAGGTTGGGGGGATTCTCAATAAACTGGCTTAGCAGGGTTATTTACTAACACTGGATTCCGTAGGCCAAAAATGTGTCCCAAGCATGAAGCCTAGTTGAAAAGAGCTCAGAAGAGCCTGACTAAAGTTTGTTCAAGGTGGGAGTCCTTGTCTATACTCTGCTACTTCCTGTGGTAGGAAAGTCTCCCTAAGAAAGTGACATCTGACTTAAAGAATGAGAAAGAGTTGGCTCCGTGAAGAGAAGGAAAGAATAGTCTAGGCACAGAGAAAGAAAGTAGAATAGAGGAACAGCAAGAAATATTCTTGCTATGTTGTCCAGCTTCCCGTTTGAGTTAGTATTTCTTCCTTTGTTCTGTGAGTCTCAGAGATAGTGCAGGCACATGGACCCAGGAGTCAGGAAACGTGTTACTGCTGTGCAGCCAACTGCTGATGTGGTTTTACTGAGAGTCTCTGGACCTGAACTTCATTATTTAAAATGTTTAAAGAATTGCAAGCATTTGGGTTGGGATCCTATTCTGGGACTGTCTACACATTGCAGGGTATTTAGCATTATTGGCCTCTGTCCAGTCAATGCAGTGTCAAAAGACTGTGTAAACCATCCGCCGCTCCCATACACACATTACCAGATGTCCCCCAAATGGAAAGGAAGTGATGCTTCCTTCAGCTGGGGAGCACCTTGTAATCACAAAGATTCCTGCTAGCTGTCATTTACCTTATTCTATTTGGACTATAAATCCATTCTGGAAGAACCCACCTCCATCTTACTCCACTGTCCCTCCAAGCTTCCCCAGTACTCTGGCTTGCTGTGGTCAGCAGTTACTTGTAGTACTTATAGGTTGCCTCAGGATCCAGAGAATTATGTAGCTGCATAAGTATCATCTCCAATTCCTGAATGTGGGTCAAGGAGACAGGAAGTTCCAACACCTTCTTCTGGGAATATTCTGTATGAAACAGAACCAGGAAAACCCTCCTTGTCCCTTGGTTAGTAGAAAAGGGATGGATAATAGCCCATCAGTTTATAGCAAGCAAGGTTTAAAGAAGAGGAGAAAACTTGAAATAGAATTTTCCAGAGTCTGACCATTAAATTTTTTTCCTCTTTTCTTCTTTGGAAATTAAACTGCTGATCTTTCTAAGTGGTCCCTTACAATCTCTGAGATTTTGTTAGACTACATTTAGGCACCGAAATCCTCCTACAACAAGGAGAAGTAAAATCCCAAGTCCTAAAATATTGTATTTTCTCCTTGTGTGAATATTTAAATATACAAATTATGTGTCTATATACATATGTAACGCATTTTCCAAATTCTGTTCTATTCAGAGTAGGATATTTTGGACCTATGCTGAAGATAAATGTATGTTGATGTTTTATAGGATCTCCTGTGGTGTAGCTACTAAGTGGCAGCAATAAATAGTAACCACCAGCTCTAATTGCTTAGAGAATTGCCAAGTGATAATCTGTGATGTAATTAAGTAAAAGAAACTACTGTTGTCTTTAACCACCTCCATAAAATAATTCCCCAGAGCTTTCATGCGTAGAGTCACCTTGAAGGGCAAAATCAGCTTCAGGCACACTCTATTCTTTGGAGGTTTTTTGCTTTATTTTGTATTATATTGTCCCATCAGCTATGAGGAGCTTAGGTTTATTCTTTTATAAACATATTAAATGTTACCTTTTGTTTTGCTTCTGATTCCTAGCATTAAGTAGGGTGAAAATAAGTGGTTCTGGATGAGCCTCAGTAAGTGGGTCCTTTGGAGCTCCCAGCCCTCTGGTTTATAGAGCAAAGGGGAGGGCATTACCATTCTTTAGTGTCCATGACCTGCCTGATTTGGGCTGGGTGAGGCTGGGTGGGTGTGCATGTGAATCTTCTTCTGGGAGAATTCTAGACACTCCCACATCTCTACTCTGAGACGTCTGGTCCTGCCAATTAACTATTATAGTCACAGGACTCCAGGCTCCGGGTTTCATCTGAAACGTCCAAAGGGGATTTTTTTTTTTCTGCTGAAGTTAAACACATGTCCGGTTGTGGAGGAAGTATAGGTGGGATTTGCAGAAAGCTTTTTCTCTCTGGGCCATGGGAATATATTTATCCTGGTTTCAGAAGCACGCTCAATCCTCTTATCATTATTGTGATTTGTGAACCATCACTAAGCATTATGGGAGTTGATCAAGACCCCAAACTCTTCCCATTAGGTTTACCTTTCTGTGCTCGAACTCAGAAAGGTATAGACAGCGTTAAGGTCTTTCTAAGCCTGATAGCTATGAAGGCACAGCAACCTTATATCCTTCTCTCTCTAAGAATCCAATAACCTTAAACTGTCTTAAGGAAGATAAAATAGTTGAAGGTTGATAGCCAGGTAGAAGAATGTCTACCTGAAAATCATCTAACAAGTTGAATTTCTATCAGGGTAGATAATAAATATATAAAAATACACTATCTCTGAAAATAAGATTTTCCTTTCTGTTACATAATGATTTCCTGTGGCTCTCTCCTTTTAATCTTTCATGAATTTAATTGCTTGCTGCTGTTTCAGTAGCTTATGATTAAGGAGGCTAGAATTTTAAAGATGGGAAAGGATAAACCAACTTTGAAAACTTCAATCAGATTGCAGACTCTCTAAATTCAATCAGTCTCTATTAAATCTTCTGATGTGAATTATCCATATTTTTCAGGGTTGAGATTCCTAGTTACGGGCAACTAATTTTAGAGCTTTGGGAATTCTCAGTTTTAAGATATTGTTAACCTCTTTATTAAGCACAGAGATTTGGAGTTTTCATTGGAGTAGGCAATTTTCTGCATTAATTAAAATTATGAGAGGTTGCATACTTCCAAATGAAGTCACAGGTGTGCTTTCCATGAAATGCAACATCTATACAGTTGTTTTGCTAGTGTACTATTTAATTCAAGTTGCCTTGCACGTTATTATCAAGGTTTATGATTTTAGAAAGGAACCCCTTGATTGCAAAAGTGTCAGCAGCATATCACCAAAGTGGAGATGCTCAGGAGGTAAAATCATTCAAAGCAATGTAGTATTATGGGATAGATGTTTTCCTAAGATATCTTCTCACCTTACTGTCCAATTTCTTATCCTGAAAGTGATGTTGTTGTTATAAGAGCCAGACAGACTTACAGGAAAGAATATTCTATTCCAAGTAGTGACTAGAACATCACTATGAACCCTATGCAAGATCTACAAATGTCACTTGAATTCCATTGGAAGTAAGTAATGTGACCATCCACATTAATTCACTCATATCAAGGGAGATCTTGCTGTCTGTGACCTCAGTTAGGCTGATATGATCCTAGCTCTGTGATTAGTATTTAATATTCTGTACTTATTTGCATTCTTGAGACTCTTCCTAGTTTTTACTTTCCTGAAGCTCCTCAGCCAGGGGAGTTACCAGAAGAGAGAAGCATGAAATTAATTTTTCATAGTCATTTACTAATGGATGGAATGCTCATAACTCACTTCCATTGGGGTGGTTTTGAATTCTTCAGTGGCTCCCTATAGACCTTGGATCAATGCCCATCTAGAGAGCTGGATGAAATAAACCCTTTCCTCACTTACATCCCAAGCGTCTTAAAGTGTTATTTAGGGACCAGTTCTTTCCCAGTGGGCTAAGAATCTCATGGCACACCAGACTTCTATCTAGAAACATTCCCATCTAGCATTTATTATTAACTCTTCTAGAGTGTCATTTTCGTAGTCTTAATTAATGACATTTCTAACCTTATGTGAATGCACGCATGGCTCTTTCCTAAACCAAAATCAAATCTTCAAGCCTAGTTTCCTTTCCTTTTCTTGGATATATGTTACTCAGTAGCACATTATTCCATAAATATGAGCCATAATGGCAAAGGTGCCTAAGGACACACATCTGACACTGCTACCCTTAGGAGTGAGCATAAGAGACATTGAAGAGGAGGAAAATCTCCCCACTGGGGCTTCCAAAGTGAGTTTTGTCCATTTTCACTGTTTCAAAACATTCAACAGTTTTGTTTAGCACCTGCCTTTCTTCCTTTGCTAAACATCATTTGTTGAGTACCTACTATGTGCGGGTACTGGTGATTGCCAGGGATTCAAAGACAATACGCTCCCAGCTCTGGTGAAGCTCATAGTCTAGGCTACAGAGGCAAGTGGTCTCTAATGAATAGGACAGGAAATATTCTTGCTTGCAGACATGGCATCAATTTAAGGAGGGATTTCATCACTTGTGTGGCAAGAATATAGACCCCACATGACCATGCATTCCTAGGCACCCTCTTGACAACCGTGTCAAATCATGTTAATACTCACATCAACACTGTGTGTCATTCTTATTATGTAAGATCCTTTGTAAGATACAACTACAGCATCTCTGACTTGCTTCTGACTTGACAGAGTTCCTTTTGTCTTAATTAGTAGCACTGTCCTTCCTCCCTTCACATCTCCATCTAACCTGTAACTAAATCCTGGGTACTCATTTCTGCAGTTCTTCTCACATCTCTATCATTTCCATTCAGCTCTCGCCTAATGCCTTGTAGTCACCTCCTCCTAATTCGTCTGTGTGACTCCAGTCTCCCATATGTCAGTCCAAATCCCCTAAAGCATAGTTGCCACTGCCTCCCCCCTCTGCCTAAACACTCAGTGGTTCTCCCATCAAGCAGAATGAAGACAAGTCACAACCCCTTTTCTGACCATATTTCTGAATTTTTTCCACTTTTTTCCACAGCATAGGCAAACATGCCATTGCTCCCAATACATAGTTTCTGTGCTCTCAACTTTTACTGTTGTATATATGGCTCCTTCCACCCTTTCCCTTCTATGTCCAGTGTCCAAACCTTCCCATTCTTCATAGCCCAGTTGAAGATGTCCCAACCCCCCCTCCAGCCATAAGTGATCTCTTTTTCATTATTCCCAAACATTTTGCAACCCCTATTACTTTCTATCTGATATGATATTCACTTATGTAATAATGAAAACCACTGTGACCATTAGCACCTTCTATGGATTGTCATGAGCCAGTTGCTCTGTGGTGGCTCTTTTATACATTATCTTACTTTACCATTACTAGTAGCATAGGTGCTGTGATCCTCCTTCTGCAGATGAGAAAACTAAACCACAGAGAGATAAATAACTTACTAAGCTCACATAGAACAGTCAGGATTTTAATCAGAGTCTGCCTAACTCCAAATCTCACTGCTTTTAATGATTATACTTCATTTGCTTCCCCTATACATATTTTTAAATAATCCCTACCAGTTTCCATCTACTAGCAGAAAAGGGGGAAAATCCTTTTATCTTACATGTTTCCCATAAAGCAGAACTTTGTTAAATATTTGAATAAATGCCTCCTGACTCCTTATCCAATTCCAGGTACTTCAAAAAATTTAAAAGAAGGCATTGAATGATAAAAATTTGCATTGCATTATCTGGGGGTGCCTGGGTGGCTCAGTCACTTAAGCATCCAACTCTTGATTTCAGCTCAGATCATAATCTCAGGGTCGTGAGATTGAGCCCTGTGTTTGGCTCTGTGCTTAGTACTGAGCTCGGAGTTTGCTTAAGACTCTGACTCCCTCTGTTCCTCCCTCCCCCTCTCAGATAGATAAATAAAATCTAAAATAAAAAAAGAAATTGCACTATCTATTTAAGTGAGCAGATAGTCGCATTTGGTCTTAATTTCATTCTCTTCAATTTTGGGGAGAACTTAGAAGCACTGGGTCAAATGCAATGAAAACATAGGTTTTATCTGCTCAAACCATTTCTTCATTTAAGCAAAAAATAACTGAATGTGATGGAAGACAACTTCTAGGGGAATTAACTTTAAATTTTGAGTTAGTGTATGTGTACACACACACACAGAAACACACACACAATTTATATTCTTGTTTGCCACAGAAACACAAACAAGGAAGAGCACTAGCAGATTGGAATTTGAGAGCTTTAGTTTCAATGTCATTTTGAATGGTGAGTATGAATACTTTACATTCTTGTGTATGTAGCGAGAGATGGGTAGGCTTGTCAGGATTGGTCTACAGAAGTATAACCTCTTTTCTTCAAGCTTTCCTTGAGTGACAAAACACTGATTTCACCATTTTCATCTTTATTTTCTCTATACTAGTTCTAAATGAGAGCCCTGTTCTTAGACAAGATCATTACCCTTTTGTGTTCTTTCCTCTATAAGCAAATGGTTGGGTAGGAGGTGAGTTTGAGCCAAGGATGAGTGCCCCATGCTCTTTCCATGTATTGCTGTCATACTTTGTAGAGATAGACAAACATTAGAATTGACTGTACTTGTTTTTATAAGATACATTCCATTTAGGTTGAGAGTGTGTCTTCTGAACTGGACTAAGAATTCAGAAAGCAGATGACCTGCTGTAGCTTGCCCCTTATCTAAATGCCACACATAGGAACTGGGGCCCACATATCTTACGTTTGAATGGTACTGAATACATTATTCCTTTTATCTGATGCTGAGGCTTTGAGAACCAGATATTCCCATATTACAGCTAATAATAAACCAAGAGGCAACTCATTATTCTGGTGTTACAAGGAATTGTATTCTTGTGTTAACACAAATCCAGAAGTTTTCTTCAATGACAGGAATAGGATAAAATTAACAGAGATAAAAAATTAATTACAAGGTGTTCTCTCTTTCCTTTTTCATTCATTCTTTCTTTCTCCTCTCTTTCTTCCCTGATCTCTTGTTCCCTTTTTCCCTTTCTCTCTACTCTCGAAAAGATGAATCTCATCAAGTCATGTGAGACAGAATTAAGTCCAGGCCACTGTTCTCTGGGTGATCATCCCTGCTGAGAAAAGTAATTGTCTAATTTACTTTCTAGCTAACATTTAGGAAAATAAATGTAATATTAAGCTCTTGCAAATATTAAGTCTACTACAGCAAAGTTTATAAAAAAATATGTTTATGTATTTTTTAAGATTTTATTTATTCGTTTTGAGAGAGGAGGGGAGGGGCAGAGGGAGAGAGGGAAGCAGACTCCCAGCTGAGCAGGGAGCCCAATGCGGGGCTCAATCCCAGGACCCTGGGATTGTGACCTGAACCGAAGCCAGACGCTTAACCGACTGAGCCACCCAGTCACCCAAATTTAAACATTTTTGTTAGCATCTTCCTTGCACCTAATATTTTCAAAACACAGTTGTTTTTTCTTACTTTTCCTTGATTACCCCCATTGAGAAATATGTATTCATTTGTTTCAGTGCACAATGACACACAGAGACTGTCCAGCTAAACCTTGAGTCATATAGGAATTATTAGAACTCATTTAGGAAAATATATCACCAGAATTCCCATCTGAGGCCATGGTTTGAAAACTGTCAGCCCTAGAAGAGGAGGAAATAAGTTCCCCTAGATAGAACACAATTGAATTTTGTACACTTAATGTCCTGCTACCATCACCACCATGCAAGCAGTATGACCAAGAGGGTTATCCCTATAGTTCCTGCAAGTACATATACTGCCTTCTATTGGGATGTGCTTTCCAATTCACAAAGCACATCATTTTGCATAATTCTTGCAACAAGCCTCTACACGGAGGAGAGGAAATTAGCCTTGACTGAACTTCAGCCCTCTACGAGTGGTCACGTATTTGGTGGGGGGGCAGAGCCTGGATGTCAAGCCCTGGAGTACAAGCCCTTTTGCCAGTTTACCAAAATAGGGTTCTTCCCCTGCCAAAATGCATTAGAGGAGATACAGATGGAGCACATGTTCCTCTCCACCTGGGCTTGGACATCATTATCAGATAAGGGGAAAGCATAGTCGATAACTATGAGAACCATGCCATGATTATTTTAATAATTACACTTTGAAAGAAGTCTCAATGGGACGAAGAGATAAAAAAGCATGTTCAGATGCAATGTTTCTGCATCTGAAAATAAAACATAGATATTTGATAGCCAACTATTTGCAAAAGCATTTCGTGGTTTAAGGACTTTTAAAAATTCCCAAGAAAAAAACTGTAAACACTTGATGATATTGAGCATGAAGTTAAGAGGTTTTGAGATAGAGCCGGCCTAAAAGCTTTAACTGCTGATATTAAGAGATTTCTTGCCGCAACAGAAAACTTGGAATAGGAATATGCACTGTGATTTCAGAGTGATTAAGAGGCTTCCCACTGTTCCTTTTAAGAAACAGTCTCACTGGCACATGTCACATCTTTGTTCTTATGGGAGTCTAGGATCTAGGTTCTGTGTTCTTGGTTCTAGAATTTTACTAAAAATTGAAAGCACAAAGGAGTCACTTCTTGAAGCTTAGAGATCTTCTCGCTGGTAAAGGGCTTACTATTTTCCACTGTTTTGTATCTCATTTGTATTATGCTGCTGCTAAATTTTAAAGCCTCAGGTAACAATATTGGATGCTCTACTCATAAAAACAATGGAACCTAATAATGAGCCACTATTTATAATCTCTATGTGCTCAGAGTAAAATGTTGAAAATCCTTCGATGAACCGTGAGTAAGTCCTAATGAATATAAATGTATTATCCTTTGAGAGGGGGAAGTTGAAGTTTTCTACTAACTGTTTAGTAATATAGTTCTTTACATTTCACTGACAATTTGTAGTTCATATAGTGCTTTCATATATATTATCACATTTGTGCTTTTAATTATCAGTCAAAAACTGATACAGTCCATAACTGACTATATAAATGCTATGCAAATTATAGAAAAAGGGTAAAAAACTCTAAATATCCATTTTTCATCTGTTCCTTTTGACACAAGTGATAAAATACTCTGATGGACTTGTGATTGTAGAAAATACAGAAAATATTTTTTTTCTAGGAGTTATTAAGCAATGTTAAAATTTAAACAAGTTAGTAGAATGAAGAAATTCTGGAAATGTCTTCTCCTCACATTTCTACAATTTATTTAGGCTAGCTGAATTGTTCGTGACCATTTTGGTTTGCTTAGAAACCTTGATAGAAGATTCATAGAAACTTACCATGACAGATTACAAACTCTATTAAGCACTTAAAAAACCTTTTTATTTAGAGTAATTTTAGATTTATATAATTATTATGAAGATAGCATAGAGGGTTTCCCTATACCCTGCATCTAGTTTCCCCTATTATTAACATCTTGTATTAGTATAGTATATTTATTACAACTAATAAACCAATATTGATACATTTTCATTTACTAAATCCATAATCTATTCAGATTTCCTTAGTTTCTACCTGATATCTTTCTTCTGTCCCAGGATCCCACAAGATACCACATTACATTTAATCTTCATGTCTTCTTAGGCTCCTCTTGGATGTTACAGTTTCTCAGACTTTCCTTGCTTTTTAATGAACTTGACAATTTTGAGGCATGTTGGTCAGGCCTTTTATAGAATGTTCCTCGATTGGAATTGGTCTAATGTTTTCCTCTTGATTAATCTGGGGTTATGCTCTTTTGGGAGGAAGATCTCAGAGGTAAAGTGCCATTTTCATTGCCGTATCAAGGGACAGTACTATCAACAGAAGTTATCTCTGCTGATGTTGGCCTAAATCACCTACCTGAGGTTGCGTTTGTCAGGTTTCTCCAGGGTAAATTTACTTTTTTGCCCCTTTCCATACTGTGTTCTTTGGAAGGAAGCCATTATGCTCAACCCACACTTAAGGAGTGGGAATTTATGCTCCAACCTCCTTGAGGGCAGAGTATATGCATAAAGTATTTGGTCTGAGAGGTATTTTTAAATTATAAAAACCTGGGAGGATTTCATGAGTCAAAAGTGTTGTAATGAGGAATGAAGAAAAAGATTAGGAAATCCATATGAGGAAGCCAAGAAGTAAGGAATTCAAGGTAATGATCATAACTACAGTACGAGATGAGATTGCTCTCCTCAACAGGGGTTAAACTTGATAACTTGAAACACATTCCATTCAGCTTTTTCCGCTTATCCAGTTCCTCTGGAAAAGTGAAGCATTTGAACATTTGAAAACTATAATAAAGTCCAGAATTATTTCACTTTTCTCTTGAGATCATCCCATGAATAGAATACTTCATTCACTGACAATGCTTATCCTGCAGTAAAGTTCTGGTGTTGAAAATGCATAAAATGTTTCCCACATTTCCAGACAGAGTTCATATCTTTTCTTGGGAGTGAATACAAGTGGATAAGTGATGAGAAGAGGTGCTATCTCTACTTTATGCTGTCGCACTTGACTTGGTTAGCTTACCCTCTGATATCGGACAGCTATTGTTGTGTAACAAATCATCCCCAAACTCAGTGGCTTAAAAAGTAATCATTTATTATCGCTCACACATCTGTGAGACAGCTTGAGTTTATCTAGCCTGACTTCAGCTGGGTGGCTCTGCTTCTTATGAAGATCTGCTAGTTGGCTGGGGAGTCACTGATTTGTGTTCCTCAATCTTCCCTTTGGTCCAACATGCTAACTGAAGCATGTTTTTACCATGGCAACGCCCAAAGGCAAAAGAACAAGTAGTAACATTTGTAACCTATCATACCCTTATTTCTTGAAGCACCTTCTCTCTTGTTTTAGCCTAATACTGTCTTGATCCTCTTATCTTTCATTTCTTTAATTCTTCTTCCTTTGACTCAAACTATAAATAAGCTCTACCTAAGTCTTAGCCTTTTAGTCCAGACTTTCTCCATGTGTGTGCTCTTCCTAAGAAAGCTTATCCATGGTCAGAATTTCTAATTCACTAACGGCCATTTCCAGTTTACTATTAGGCATTTCTATATTTTCATTATCTGTCGTCCCCTGCTCCATTTAATGTTTGTTCCCAATATAAAGCTGTATGCCTGAAAATGACTTTGGTCTTTATATTATGTTTGATGCGGATGCAAAAACAAAAACAAAGTTCTAATGAAAACCTATCCTACATTAACAGGAACTTGATATCTCTTAGAGCTGAAAGAGAACACATACGAAAGAAAACAGTAAGGATGAGAAGAGTATTAAAAACCATTTCCTATGAGAAATGGTTAATGTTACGAATATATATCTTTTTAAAGATTTTATTTATTTATTGGACAGAGAGAGACACAGCGAGAGAGGGAACACCAGCAGGGGGAGTGGGAGAGGGAAGCAGGCTTCCCTCTGTGCAGGGATCCTGATGCAGGGCTTGATGTGGGGGTCTATCCCAGGACCCTGGGATCATGACCTGAGCCGAAGGCAGATGCTTAACGACTGAGCCACCCAGGCGCCCCTAATATTTTTTTAATCTAAGATTATCTAGTGCATCAAAATCACCATGTTTACATAGTTGGAGCTGTGTGACATGGGAAGACCTGAGGTTTTTCCCTTTGTAGCAAAACTACACCCAGTAAGTAGATTTGGAAGAGGAAAATTTTAGCTTGATAGAAAGAAAAAAATTTTACTAAACAGAACCGTACAGTAGCAGAATGGGCTGTATATCTTTATTTTTTCAATTCTTGTCGCTCGTTTTTCCTGAAATGTCTTGCTCCCCCTTCTCCCATTATCCGTCAAAATCCTATCCACACTTCAAGATTTATCCCAAGCTTTCATCCCTCCATAAACTCCTCCCTGACTACTCAGATTTTATTTGATCTCTTTCAACTCAATGTTGTTAATTTCCTAGCCCGCCCCAACTAAATCGAGGGCTCTTTGAAAATAGAAATAGAGCATACTATTTTATAACCTTAAATATAAAAAACAATGCTGAGCTTATAATAGACATTCAGTAAATTCTTACTGATTTACTGTTCAAATATTCCAGATTTCTAATCGGGAATCATTAGAGTTGGTTAGAATTTGAACCAGGCTGAAATGACCAAGAATCTGATCATTTCACACTTATTTCACAGAGGAGATGCCTTCTGATTTTAACAGTAAACCCAAAGGAAGTAATGAATTTTGCCATTACTTGCCATCCAAGCTTATATTTTCCTACTTACCAAAAAAGGCACTGAATTTAGAGATCCTCTAAGATTTTAGTTTTATAGCTCAGATAATCTGTTGGGAGAATTAGCAGAATGAAAATGCCATCATTTCTTCATGTCTGAAAATTATTTCACACAAAAATCATTTGATGAATGGAAATATCTGACATGGAGGAACACATACAATACCGGGGAACTGTCACTCTCGTTTATATTCAGGTGTGCCTGTTGTCATAGTTACTGATGCACTCAAAGCGATTTCCCTCCTGAATCACACTCTGCAAACCTTCAATGAAAATAAGCTATTCTTCCTGTTTTATTTTTCTCTATCCAAGAACTGAAGCTAAAAAATAGCATCAATTGCATGGATGTTTTTGCACTTTTAGCAAGATTTTAAACATATGAAAGGAACAGGGGTTTTAATCAAAATAAGTGCCTCTGATTGAGGTCTCACCTCATTTGTTCAGCAATGATTGACTGAGGAGTTAGGCGCTGAGGACACAACTGTGATGATGGACCTGTTGCTGCCCTACAAGTGAACAGAGCTCTGTGAGGAAGAGAGCAGAGTAAGGGATGCATTTCAGTGAAATCCAATCAGTTTGTGCCAGAAGCAGAGGATGGAAGCCAATGGAAACACTTAAGAGAGATGCTTCATAAAGTTCAGGGTGGGTGCTGATGCAGTCGGATCAAAGGGAGGTATCCATCCTGTGAGTCTTGAAGCATAGTTCCTGTGAAGTTTAGCAAATGTATTTTCGGTCACTTTGGGTAGAGGATACCCGTGTTACCCTGCAGGTCAGGTTCACGGAACAGTGCCGTGAGGCAGCCATCCCTCTTCATACAGATCACCTGCTAATATTCACACACCACCTCTCCTTTCTGCTTTGGCTACAGGAACTCCTTCACAGACATCCTCCGTGCCATCCTGCTGTCCCTGGAAGTCCTTATCGAAGATCCGGAGCTTCAGATAAATGGCTTCATTTTAATTATAGACTGGAGTAATTTTTCCTTCAAACAAGCCTCCAAACTGACCCCTTCAATCCTCAAACTGGCTATTGAAGGGCTGCAGGTATGTTCAACAAACATAGAGGGCGAGCCTGTATGACAATGTCCTTTTTTCTTATTTCAACCAAAGTAATATTTGTCCTTGGGAATAGCGAAGGAAAACTTAGATACAGTTCATCTGTGAATCCTCCATATTTTCCATTCAGCCCAAGTCAGAATTTTTTTAATTATTCTTCATTTTCATTAACAGCACCAAATTACTGTTACCACAGGCACAAATTACCTACTGTAGCAATTATGAATAAAGCTCAGAGATGTTTAGCCTAATCCATCTGAGAGCTCACAAAAAAGAAAACTAGAAAACATCTGCTCTAAGAGCATGTCCTATATAGGGGTGGCACGGGGGCTTTCCAGGGTTTCTAGAAGCAGTTTTGCACTGAGGAAAGGCGCCCTATGGATCCTCACTTCCCAGAATGCACTGTGCTTGAAGTGTTTGCACTAAAGTAAATCACTTCGGCTCCAACAAAGGAAGCAGACAAAACGCTACTTCTTGTTCGTATGACCAGTTGTCAGGACTTTGAGAAGGGGATTTTGTGTAGTGTGGAGGTTGGGGTAGTTAGTCTCTGGGGTCCCTTCTACGTTTAAAAACCAGTGATTCTATGAAAAGTAACAAACTCAGAGGGACAATCCTGCGTAGCTTCTTGGTGACAACATTATTATAACTGTACTACAAGATAAAGGCACAGTTCAGGAAGACTACTACTCATGTCCCTTCTTAATTTTGTAGGAAGATCAACTCAGTGGGGAGACCACCCCATAAGTGGCCGTTATGTGTAGAAAGCAAAATATTTGCTAATTCTCAGATCAGCAGCTGTTACTCATTCTCTTCAAAGGGCAAAAGTAGGAGACCCATTTCCATTACTCATCATACTCTAGTGTGATGAGTTACTGGTGGGTCTGTTTCTCAGAATAAACTATGGCTTACTCATATTTGGCCTCCAACAAATAGCAGCAGCATGTGGGCCTCCGATGAATGTGTTTATTGAATGGATCTTATTTTATTGAGATGGTTTCCCATTTCAAGGATAGGAGAGGTAAAGCAGGCATTTCAGAAGAGGAGGAACAAGTACACACTCTTCCACGAATGCCACATTATCCTGGGAGGCTACATCATGCAGTGTATTGGGGGCACATTTTTGAAGTTGCTTTTGCATTTCCAGACCTTGTGGAGTGTCCTGCCTTGCCTCAGCCATACCAAGCATAGACCGGTCTGTTCTTCACTATCAATCACTTTCTGTCAATTTCAGCTCCTTTTCTCCAAACTCCTCTCATCCAAGTCTCTGAACGTCTGACCTCTCTCTCTTTACGGCTTTTATCCAAAGTTTTAGAGCAAGCTGCAAGGTTTATTTCGTGCCCTATAATTACGCTGACCATAATTCCAGGATCTTCTGTGGTAGTATAAGCTTCATTTACTTTTATCCTTTTTTAAAAAGATAATTCATTACATGTGTAAGTAGCTGTGATTCAAGCTCTGTGTATTTATAAGATTTTTTTTTCATAAATCAGGAAGGAAAACATCCTTTATCCAATCCTGTGCTCCAATTTTTCTTTCTGAAAATGTGTGGATTATATAATATGTCCCTTGCTAACTTCACCAGGCTGATGTCGGTCTCACTGAGTTAATGCACGTGAACGTGTTTTAAAAGGTAAAGCTATACATAAGCTCGTAAGATATTTTTGTGAGAAATACTAGATGACCTCTTGTGGGCAAGGTGGCTCCCATCTGGGGCTTTACTTGTATCAGGGCCTGGGATGATTCACACAATGTCCAGTTCTGGTTAAGGAATAACTTCTACTGGGAGAAGGGGAGATGCATGAGGTCAGGGTCAGAGTGGAGAGAAGGTACTTCCTCCCACCATCTCACAAAGCAATGGCCTGAACCTCTTCACTACTCTCCCCTTATATAAGCTCCCTTGCCTGTGGCAAAGTATCAGGCCAATCTGGAGTCAGGCTACCTGGGTTGGAATACAGTCTTTTCTGGGAATTCTCCCAGTGAAGACCTCTGAACCCTGAGGAAAGTGCATTCTCTCCTGCTAGGAGAAGGAAGCCAATGGTCCCAGGAGAATCTAAACTTGGGTATAGCTCCTCCATCTAGGATATGGGCTCCTTGGACCATCTAGCTGTTGTCTTGGCAACTGTGAAGAATCCCTCAGGGTCACTGCAGACAGGTGCTACTTTTGCTTCACAGGGGACAGTCAGATCTGGCCTTCCAACGACAACTTCTCACACTAGGCTCTCCTCTCTCCGGCTTTGGAGACATTCAGGTCTCCCCCTCTACTGGCTCTCCCAGTGATCTGTCTTCATTGCAGGGATTGTTTTTACCCACAGTGTAGCCCTTAAACCCCTTTGACATTTCCAAAAAGTCATAACTGGCACTAAGCAGAATTCATGCCTTCATGCTTACACTTGTATGTACAAGGAAGATCCAATACAGGGCTCCATTTGTCAGCCATGAAGATTCAAGATAAATTCTACAACACAGTTGATGGGGTGAAGGCAAAGACTCTTGTGAAGAAAGGGGAAGCAAAGTAAGGCCAGTGTCAGTGAGAGAAGAGAAGCCCCTGCTCTTCCTTCTGTGTGCCCTCTGAGAGGCTTGAAGAAGTTCGAGCGTCTGCTAGATATGTGGGAGATTGCAGGGGGGTGAGGTCCTATGCTCCAGTGAGGAGAACTTGCTCTCTCTGCTCTTCTGCCTTTTGTAGGGTAGATGTGAGACAGCAGCTTTGTCAGGGGGAATAATCAAACTACTTTTGTGCTAGGCCATCTGGTTTGGGGTTTTAGCTATTTATAGGAGCTGTCTCAGATTACCTGCTGCTCAAACCCTAGA
This sequence comes from Ailuropoda melanoleuca, assembly GCF_002007445.2. Lineage (NCBI taxonomy): Eukaryota > Metazoa > Chordata > Mammalia > Carnivora > Ursidae > Ailuropoda > Ailuropoda melanoleuca. The sequence goes on from NC_048226.1 coordinate 35,554,716, forward strand.
TAATTTGGGGCCCTGGGATATGATCCCCAGATATAAGTAATACAACACCTCCCACAGGGAGAAGAGAGTGGGAGCTCACTGCTCAGGCAGTGAGAATTTAAAACCATTTTTGGTCAATCCCACACCTTGTATCACAACCTAGTTTCAAAACCATGAGTTTTAGCCCTATTACCTCTGTTCGTAGTTCTCTGTGAAGACAGTTGCTCAGTGTAATCTTTGATACTAATTGTGCAGGTTGAGTCCTGAGAAGTGGCTTCTGACAGAGATTAGCAGACTGGAGATTTATTAGGGAGTGCTCTTGGGGTCAACTCTTGTGGAAGGGAACCTGGGGAAGAATGTTTGCCAGCAGAAGTTAAGCTGGGGTTCAATCATTTCCAAAGGAAGCCTCAGGTGTTGTGAGGCTAAGATGACCCTTCAGATTTTTCCCTGATTGGAGACTTTGGTACTCCCATATTGTCCAGTCCTTGGGCACTGGCTGCCCTGGGAAATGACTGTGAGTTTGGGCAAAATGGGTCTCTTCAGCCTGAAGCCCCAGAGGGCACTATTATCTGCTAACTTTCTGCTGGCAACACCCCCAGCAACTGGAGAATAAGTCCTCAGTCCTGAATGAGGCGTGGCAGTATATCAGAATATCTACCATAATAAGCAAAAGATATTTGGACTATCCTGTAATGTAATGTCAAGAAGCTTCCTTTAGCTTGCATCTGGGCGTTTAACTGTTTCTTTTCTTGGTTTTATACAGTCCCCAGTTATACTGAAAGTAGAAATAATACCTGGTAATATTGAGGTGATGGGCACTGGACTGGCAAATCAGTGTCAGCCCTCTATTTGGGTCTACTAGTTATATTTCTATGTCTTGAAAGTGAATTATATATATTCAACTGACCCTTGACAAAGGAGGAAAGGCAATACAATAGAGCAAAGAGTCTTCAACAAATTGTGCTAGGACTGGACATCCATGTGCAAAGACTGAATCTAGATATAGACCTTAGACTTTTCACAAAAATTATATCCAAATGGATCACAGACTTAAGTATAAAATTCAAAACTATAGAAATCCTATAACATAGGGAAAAAAACCTATGTGACCCTGGTTATGGCAATGATTTTTTAGACACACCACCAAAGGTACAATCCATGAAAGAAATAACTGATAAGCTAGACTTCATTAAAATTAAAGAACTCCTGCTCTGCAAAAGACCATGTCAAGAGAAAAGAAGAAAAGTCACAGACTGGGAGAAAATATTTGCAAAGACACATCTGGTAAAGGACTGTTATCCAAAATATGCAAAGAAATCCTCAAACTCAACAATAAGAAAACGAACGATCCAATTACAAAATGGCCAAAGACCTGACTGAACACTCACCAAGGAATGGCAATAAACACATAGATGGCGAATATACGTATGAAAAGATGCTCCCCACCAAATTCATCGGACAAGGGCACATTAAAACAACGAGATACCACCATACACCTAATTAGAATGGCTAAAATCTGGAACACCAGTAGCACCAAATCCTGGCAAGTTTGTGGGGCAACAAAAACTCTCATTCATTGCTGGTGAGAGTGCAGTTTTGGAAGACAGTCTGATGGTTTCTTATAAAATTAAATATACTCTTACCATATGATTCAGTAATCCTGCTCCTTGGTATTTACCCAAAGGAATAGAAAATGTATATGCGCCTGACTGTTTACAGCAACTTTATTCATGATTGCCCAAACTTGGAAACAACCAAGATAGCTTTCAGTAGGTGAATGGGTAAACTGTGATTCAAGACAATGGAATATTGTTCAGTGCTAAAAAGAATTGAGCTATCAAACCACGAAAAGACCTTAAATGCTTATCACAAGGTGAACGAAGTCAATCTGAAAAGGCTACATACTGCGTGATTTCAACTATATGACATTCTGGAAAAGGCAAAGCTATAGAGACGGTAAAAAGAGCCATGGTGACCAGGAGTTGTGGGTGGGGGTGGGGAGGGCTGAACAGGCCAGGCACAAAGCCTGTGTGATGCTGCAATGATGAATGCTTGTCACTATACATTTGTCCAAATTTATAGAACACACAACACCAAGAGTGAGCTGTAATGTAAACTACAGGCTTTGGGTGATTATTATGTGTCGATGTGGGTTCATCCGTTGTAACAAATGCACCATTCGGGGAGAAAGGGCAAAGGCTGATAATGGGGCAAGCTACACATGTGTGAGAGCAGGGGATATGTGGGAAATCTCTTTCCTACAATTTTTCTATGAACTTAAAACTGCTCTAAAAAAAAAAAACAACTCAGTGGAAAAAAGGTAATTATATTGCCTCTAACAACAATTATCAAAAAAAAAATGGTATGTGCGTAGAACTTTGGTTATGTGCTTCATAGGCTGAATTAATGAGTTTTAATAATAATCACATAGAAGACTGCTCTTTAAAGGATCATCAGATTTTTAGATCGAAAGTTACCCTGTATCAGCCAGTCATGAAATTCTAATAGTGTATGTATTATACATTCCTCCTGTTACAGCAATGCTTTGAGGAAATGTCATTGTTTAGAATGTTAAATTGTCCCAGTTACATAAATATTCTATGAATATTAGTTCAAAGAACTTCAGTTAAAATACTAATTTTGAGAATGCCTGGAAGTCATTTTCTCTCGCTTGGCTGTTTGATCTCTTAAATGCGGTCAATAATGTCTAAAAGAGCCGTTGTATCTGTTCATTACAACTTGTTTAAATTTTAATCAAACTTAAAGTAATATTTATGCCACCATTTTAATACAGCTCAGCATTATTCTCAATTCTGCTGAGGAAGTCTGGCAGAGTGAGCCACATGCTGAAGTCCTGTTCTGGAGCTTTGTAATGTCTCCAAAATCAATTTTTGGAATCATTTCTTGTAAATCACTCCAGCCCCACCATTACAATCAACACACGACATTGATCAATGTTCAGCCAACCCCGATCCTTAAAGGACTTACTGAGCTGCAGTGTTTCACTTAGGAGGAACTAGAGTCTTGGGCCCCGCAGGCTATTTACAAAATACTTGATTCCCTCAAGGACCCAGGCATTTGTTAAGGGTTTAAAGAAGCTTACTTTTCACTCCCTGGAGGAGAGCCTGGCAGCAGTATTTCTTCTTTTTTTTCCTTATTTCTGGGCTTAAGTCATTTTGCCCTGGCCAATTGGACACTTCTTCTATTCATTAACTCTTCATTCAAAGCTTACAGGGTGACTGTCTTGTCGTTACAGATGGTTTTAGAATATTTATATAATAAATATTATAAATATTTGATTTATACTGACGATGCCCCAGGCACTTTTCACGTACCATTTAATTTCTACCATAAACCTATGTGGTAGTACGGTTTTGACACCACATTTTACAGATGACAAACCTAAAATCTAGAGAGATCAATGCCTCGCCTGAGGTCTTTAAGTGGCAGAACCAGGATCGAAGCACTAAGAGAGGTCTCTGCTCTCACCTACATCAAAGCGTGGTTGTACCAGCAGCAGCGGCAGCACCTGGGAACGGTTTTGAACGTTCAAAATGTTCAAACGTTTTTGATAGAGTTATCTCCCTTTCTCCGCCTCCCTCCTCAAACTCCCAACAGCTTTGAGCCAGTTGAGTGGAAAAGGAGGTCCACTGCTTTTCCAACTTTTAGCCTGAAATTGGGAGGGGACTTGGAGCAAGGCTCAGAGGTTCAGCCAACTGCAAATCCTCTCTCTCCTGAGCGTCCCTATTTGTTACACTGCTTCCTGCCTTTGTCCATTCCCTCTACCCCCTTCCCACCCTACTATCTCACCACCTTTCTAAAACATATGGTATGTTCACTTTCCTTTGGAGTATCCAAAGTTCCCTATTCACTTGAAAGACTAGACGGTAAAAAGGCTGGGCCACATGAGAGTTCCCAAGGGTAAATGAATGTATAGCGTGATTAGAAATTTGGAAAGGCAGTTTGCGCAAATGCATTTCAAACCAGTAGCAGATTCACACCGAATCAAGAGGCAGTGACTCAGACATGCAGACCTACTGACTCTTGGTGTATTCGTTCAACACAGAATGTGGGTCAGATACTCTCTAACTAAACAGGATTTACAGCAGAGAACCTAGCCCACCAGGCTTCCTGAAGCCTACATATAGGCTGTGGCTTTATTATGCAAAATGTGGTCCCCACACCAGCAATATGAGCATCCCCAGGAGCTGGTTAGAAATGCAGAATCTCAGACCAGTCTACTGAATCAGAATCTGCATTTCTAGGAGTCCTCCAGGTGATCTGCATGCACGTTAGAGTTGGAGAAACATTACTGCAACAGGTGGTGTTACAGTATCAAGGGATCTCAGCCTCAGTGCATCAGATTCCCCTGGAGGGCATAGTACCACCCACATCACTGCACCTCATTCCCAGAGTTTCTGAGTCCATAGATCTCGAGCAGAACCCAGGAATTTGCCTTTCAAGAACGTTCCCAGTTGATGCTGCTGCTGCTACAGCCACACTTTGATGTGGGTGAGCACCCACTCCAACTATTTGGGCTTCCATCCTGGCTCTGCCACTTAAAGATCTCAGGCAAGTCATTGATCTCTCTAGATTTTAGTTTCATCAACTGTAAAATAGGGTGTCATAGCAGCACTACCTCCCAGGCTTATGGTGGAGATGGAATAGTATGTGAAAGGTCCCTGGGACCAAGTGCCACAGTCCGTGCTCACTGAATGATGGAGTGTTATGGCAGGAATAAAGAGACCAGTCCTCATCCATGGGCTCCTGTGGCTCTAATGTATGGATTTAAATGAGATTGCGCTCCATTGTCCCAGTTCTGTCTGTGTGGATCCTTGAAAATTAGATCTTACCACCTGCTCCCTGGCCCCGAACAGGGGGCTCCCTCTCCTTGGTCACCTTAGTTAATGACTTAGGTCCAGATTGTTGCCACCTGCCTAGGCTGTGGTACTTGAGGTGCTGTTTCTTTCTATTCATGTGGTGTGATCCTTTTAATTATCACCAACCAGTCCACTGCCCGCGCTTTTGCAGCTGGGTGATTAATGGGGTCAAAATCACCTCTTTCATTCTGCAGGACTCTTTAGCAATAACAATTATGGTGTCTTTTATTGATCCTTGCAGTTTTCATGTATTAAAGAATATTAGATGAAACAGATTGAGGGAAAAGGATATTTGTACTTTGCCAAGAAGTTTCTTAATTCATGTTTCCTGGACACTCCAGGTATGTTTGAAGAACACTTTCCCTCCAGACAAACTACTTTTTACCTTCTTAGCCGCAAAGCTGTAATTCTGAATTNCTACTTTTTACCTTCTTAGCCGCAAAGCTGTAATTCTGAATTTGCCATAGTGCAATATGTTATTATGGAAATATTAGAGGAATAAAAAATCTCCTGTAATGCTCTAACTTGTTGAGTATCAATTAAACTCAGGAAGATAATTAGGGCTAATGACACTCTGGTGATCCTGATGGCAAACAGGACGACCTATTTAAAACATTTCCAATTAAATAGGTGTATCCCTGGCATATTTTTGATAAATAGTTTTTCTGGACTCTCATGCATTATAGATCTAGCCAGTGCCCTGATTCATCCATTTAAGAAACAGTTACTAAGTCTTTGAGTCAGTCATGAAAATAAACAGATGCAGTCCCTGCTCTCGAGAGGTCATGATTCAAAAGAGGCAGACCCATAAACAAATGATGAAAACAATGAGCATGTGAAGAAAGGGGGATATGCTCCAGGTTAATAAAATCCCAACCCAGCCAGGAGGTGTTAGAAATGGCATCCTGGGGACACCTGGGTGGCTCAATCGTTTAAGCATCTGACTCTTCATTTCAGCTCAGGTCGTGAGCTTGGGGTTGTGAGATCAAGCCCTGCATGGGACTCCATGCACAGCACAGAGTCTGCTTGAGATTCTCTCTCCCTCTCCCTCTGCCCTTACCCCCTCTCACTCTCTCTCTCTCTCTCAAAATAAATAAATAAATTTTAAAAAAAGAAAGAAAAGGCATTCTGGGTGAGGCACACATCAGTTGATTCTTAGCAGGTGCATGCAGAATAGCCAGGAGTACAGGGTGGCAGAATTTCAGGTAGAGGGGATAATATAGGCAAAGACATAGAAGCAAGGCATACTCAATAAGAGAGAGAAGCAGAATGAATTTTGTATTCCTGGAGTGCACAAGGACCAGGCAAGAAACCTGTGTGCCCTGAGGACACTGGGGGCCACTGAATATATAGAAGCAGAATGGCAACACAAATTTATATTCACATGGGATCAATTTGATGAGTATGAGCAGGGAAGACTCAAAGGCAGGAGAATAACTAAAAGGCAAGTGCAATGATTCAAATAAGAAACAATAAGACTCTAAATACAGGTGATAGAAGGGATTCGATAACTACCTAGGAAGTGAAATAAGGAAGTGCTTGGGGGTTGGATGCTTGGGAATGGAAAGTGGTGGAGTTAAGGTAAAAGCTTAGGTGTGCAACTAGGGTGAAGGGTGGTTGGTGGTACCGACCAATGAGACCAGGCAGACAGGAATGGCAGGTGTGGGGTGATAATGCCCATTATTTGAATGTTGGGCATGTTGTGTCTAGGATACCATGAGATATTTGGATTGTTTGTATTAAGTCTGACCTGAGGGGAGAGCTCTGGATAGGGTCTAGAGGGCTGGTGGTATTTGAAATCATAGGAAAGGAAAAAATCATTCAGAGAAAAACTACAGAGTGATGAACAATGATGGAGAAAAGAACCCAGGTGACGAGCAATGTAAATGAAAAAAGTTAGATGAAGAGGAGCCCACAAGGAGAAAGGGAAGGTTGAGATGTGGAGTTGTGAGAAGAATCACGAGCTCATCTCCTGACAGAAGCTGAGGGAGTGGGGCTTCAAGGAGGGAAACCACTTCAGTGTGGTGGTGGGACTGGCATCTAGAGAGCTCTGGTTTGGGGAGGGAGGATAGAGTTGAGACAACTCTATCAAGAAATATGTCCAGTAAGCCATAGTGGGTGGTAAATAGAGGAAACTGGAGGAAAGGGAGCAGAAAGATGGTAATGGAAGAAGTATTCCATTTACTTTTCCACTGGAGACTTTCAGCAGCGGAATATATTCATGGCCTTCACACAGCTGTATAAGATCAGTCTTGACAAAGGATTGACCTTTGTGAATTGTTTAGTTCCAGGTTAATATTTCTCAATTCACCAATGTAGAGATCTCTGCCTTTCATTATTATGAAATGAAGTGTGACATAGCTGTCCAGGGACTCTGTTCTGAATATATTATGTATTTGCAGGAATATAGACTACTATGAATTTCTAGTCCTGTCATTGTCCAAGGGGACCTTGTGCCACAGAGTTAACCAGTATTCAGCAGCCTTGAAGCCCCCCCTCAACCCCGTTGAAAGGACCTGTGTGGAAACGCTTGCCCTGTAATCCCCATTTTCTGGTGATTAAGCCATAGGTATTAAAATTATACACATTTCCAAAAAATCAATTAGAGCTCTTCGGTTTTATGGGTTGGAAAAGCAACTCAAATCTGGCTCAAACAAAACAAAAATGGAGGGGAGGGACATTTATATAACAGAAAGCTTCAGAGCTAGTCTATCTTCCAGGCTCCGCTAGTCATGGAGGTGCAGTTGAAATAATGCCACCAGAGCTCAGTCTTTTTTTCTCTCTACATCTCTCAGTTACACTTTCTCTATACTGACTTTATTTTCAGAAAGGCTTTCTTCACTGAGTGACAATGAAGACTTCAATAGTTCCAGACACAAGTGACCTCTTTTGTCTGTACTCTTGGCAGGAGTAAGTGGATGGGAGGTACTCTGGCTAATCCATTCAAAACACTACACCTGAAGTGCATAGACCAAGAATGTTGGAGGGGTGGCCCCCAAAAGATGGTGAGAAATGACAAAAATTGTTGCTTAGAAATTTAAGGTGGAAAATTAGAAGTTTTATTGCAGTTCTTTATTTGCTTTACTGTCCAACATAGCAACTAAGAATAAGGAAATTGAGTTTGTTTCTGTTTGGCGACTAACTCCATGGATAACCTTGGGAAAATGGCTAAACATCTGTACGCATAAGGTTCTTTATCAGCAAAAACCAACAGGATTGGACTAAAGTGGTAGTTCACAAACTTTATCAAACAGGAAAATCACTGAAGGGCTTCTTAAAACTCTGATTACAGAGTCCCATCCTTGGAGTGTCTGGTTCAGTTGGTTTGCAGAGGTGGGTGAGTGGGAAAAAATTTCCAACAAGTTCCCAGGTAATCTGGATGTGTTGGACCAGGGACCACTCTTGACAACGCTGGACTAGATAATTCCTTACAATCCTTTTTATCACTTAATGCTACAAATCTATAATTTTACCTCCATGGGATAACCTTAATGCCTATGTTAAGGATGGGAAATAGGCTTTCCCTACATAACAAATCTAAATAGAGTTGACCCTTGAACAACACAAGTTTTCAAGTGTGTGGGTCCATATGTGGATTTTTTTCAATAAATACAGTACAGTACTATAAATGTATTTTTTCTTCCTTACGAGTTTAATAACGATTTTCTTCTCTCCAGCTTCGTTTGTTGTAAGAATACAGTGTATAATACATATAACATACAAAATATGTGTTAATCAACTGTTTATGTTATCGGTAGAACTTCTGGTCAACAGTAGGCTATTAGTAGTTAAATTTGGGGGAAGTTGGAAGTTTTATGCAGATTTTCAGCTGTGCAGTGGGGTTGGCGCCTCTGACGCCCATGTTGTTCAGGGGTCAAGTGTAATTAGGCTGTAGTGCTAAGAAGAATTCTGAGGCAAGCTCCATGCTCAGGCAGAAGAGAATGCTGGCATTAATTTGCAATGTCTGCCTTGATGGATGATAAAGAGGCAAGCCTGCCACATACACTGATTCAGGTGTTCTAGCTGACCTGTTCAAGGGACATTCTAGTGTTCGTGGTACAAGAAATAAGGACAATAACCACAGGGTGAGATGAACACCTTGCAGAAGCTTGTATTTTCTAGTCTAGGTTATAAAGAAGCAAACTTGACGATGACGGGGGTGGGGTGGTGACAATGATGGTGGTGGCGATGGTACCTATTGTTAGTCTGGCATTTAACGTACTTTCACCCAATGTCTTCTTTATCCTCCCAACAGCCCTGTGTAATAAGCAGAGCAGCAGAGCAACAAATCATCATCTCAAAATCAAAACATGAAAAAGATTGATAGGAATAATCAGTGAAACATCAACTCTGTGTAAGATCATAGCTGCCTTGGAGGCCCACGAGAAACCCCATTTTGTTGTGTCCCACTATGAGAGAAGGTGACTTTGTGAGAATAGACAGGTGATAAAGTGCAGTCTCCATTTTCACCAAAGGAAAGCATTTGTTGCTAGGAAACCAGTAAGGATTGTTAACCCCTTTTAGCCCAAAGACAACATTTCAAAGTGCAGTTTCTTATTTTTATATTTAAAAGACCCAATTTTTGTGTAATAAACTTTATACTGATACACAATACACACTCAGAGAACCGCCCAAATGGTAAGCTTTCAGCCAAGTGAATTTTCAGAAGATGAAAGCATTTAAATAACCAAATGCAGATCAAAAAAAAAAAAAAAAACACTACCACTTACCCTGAGGTCCCTCCTTTCTCCTCCCAGTAACTGACTCCCAAAAGTAGCACATGCTGACTTCCCACATTGTAGATTAGGTTTGCCAGAGTAGTTTGATTTACAGAAAGAAAAAAATGACTTCTCTTCTGTGTCCAGGTGTTCGAGTCAATCATTCTTTCATGGTACAACAATAATTGGTGTACTATCTGCTTGTACTTTTTTTGTCAAAGATCTGAACTACTATACATGAACTTTAAAAATAAAATTATTCAGGGGTGCCTGGGTGGCTCAATTGTTGAGTCTGCCTTTAGCTCGGGCCATGATCCTGTGGTTCTGGGATCAAGCCCCACTTTGGGCTCCCTGCTCAGTGGGGAGCCTGTTTCTCTTTCTGCCTGCTCCCCCTACTTGTGCACTCTCTCTCACTGTCAAATAAATAAATAAAATCTTAAAAAAAATAAAAATAAATAAAAGTAAAATCATTCGTGAAAAATATTGAGGCTAAGAAATGCAGTAGCCCGTTGTCTTTGTGGAATTTAATTATATAGCAATTGTATCTCACAGAATATAAAATATGCAATATCAAGTGAGTGTTAACAGAATTGCTGCATTAAACATATACGCTTGATATTTTTTTAAGAGTGAGAAAGAGCACACACACGCATGAGGGCTGGGTCAGTGCAGAAGGAGAGGGAGAGAGAATCTTTTTTTTTNGATTTTATTTATTCGACAGAGAGAGAGACAGCCAGCGAGAGAGGGAACACAAGCAGGGGGAGTAGGAGAGGAAGAAGCAGGCTCCTAGCGGAGAAGGCTGATGTGGGGCTCGNAACTCTGATTACAGAGTCCCATCCTTGGAGTGTCTGGTTCAGTTGGTTTGCAGAGGTGGGTGAGTGGGAAAACATTTCCAACAAGTTCCCAGGTAATCTGGATGTGTTGGACCAGGGACCACTCTTGACAACGCTGGACTAGATAATTCCTTACAATCCTTTTTATCACTTAATGCTACAAATCTATAATTTTACCTCCATGGGATAACCTTAATGCCTATGTTAAGGATGGGAAATAGGCTTTCCCTACATAACAAATCTAAATAGAGTTGACCCTTGAACAACACAAGTTTTCAAGTGTGTGGGTCCATATGTGGATTTTTTTCAATAAATACAGTACAGTACTATAAATGTATTTTTTCTTCCTTACGAGTTTAATAATGATTTTCTTCTCTCCAGCTTCGTTTGTTGTAAGAATACAGTGTATAATACNAGCACAGAGTCTGCTTGAGATTCTCTCTCCCTCTCCCTCTGCCCTTACCCCCTCTCACTCTCTCTCTCTCTCTCAAAATAAATAAATAAATTTTAAAAAAAGAAAGAAAAGGCATTCTGGGTGAGGCACACATCAGTTGATTCTTAGCAGGTGCATGCAGAATAGCCAGGAGTACAGGGTGGCAGAATTTCAGGTAGAGGGGATAATATAGGCAAAGACATAGAAGCAAGGCATACTCAATAAGAGAGAGAAGCAGAATGAATTTTGTATTCCTGGAGTGCACAAGGACCAGGCAAGAAACCTGTGTGCCCTGAGGACACTGGGGGCCACTGAATATATAGAAGCAGAATGGCAACACAAATTTATATTCACATGGGATCAATTTGATGAGTATGAGCAGGGAAGACTCAAAGGCAGGAGAATAACTAAAAGGCAAGTGCAATGATTCAAATAAGAAACAATAAGACTCTAAATACAGGTGATAGAAGGGATTCGATAACTACCTAGGAAGTGAAATAAGGAAGTGCTTGGGGGTTGGATGCTTGGGAATGGAAAGTGGTGGAGTTAAGGTAAAAGCTTAGGTGTGCAACTAGGGTGAAGGGTGGTTGGTGGTACCGACCAATGAGACCAGGCAGACAGGAATGGCAGGTGTGGGGTGATAATGCCCATTATTTGAATGTTGGGCATGTTGTGTCTAGGATACCATGAGATATTTGGATTGTTTGTATTAAGTCTGACCTGAGGGGAGAGCTCTGGATAGGGTCTAGAGGGCTGGTGGTATTTGAAATCATAGGAAAGGAAAAAATCATTCAGAGAAAAACTACAGAGTGATGAACAATGATGGAGAAAAGAACCCAGGTGACGAGCAATGTAAATGAAAAAAGTTAGATGAAGAGGAGCCCACAAGGAGAAAGGGAAGGTTGAGATGTGGAGTTGTGAGAAGAATCACGAGCTCATCTCCTGACAGAAGCTGAGGGAGTGGGGCTTCAAGGAGGGAAACCACTTCAGTGTGGTGGTGGGACTGGCATCTAGAGAGCTCTGGTTTGGGGAGGGAGGATAGAGTTGAGACAACTCTATCAAGAAATATGTCCAGTAAGCCATAGTGGGTGGTAAATAGAGGAAACTGGAGGAAAGGGAGCAGAAAGATGGTAATGGAAGAAGTATTCCATTTACTTTTCCACTGGAGACTTTCAGCAGCGGAATATATTCATGGCCTTCACACAGCTGTATAAGATCAGTCTTGACAAAGGATTGACCTTTGTGAATTGTTTAGTTCCAGGTTAATATTTCTCAATTCACCAATGTAGAGATCTCTGCCTTTCATTATTATGAAATGAAGTGTGACATAGCTGTCCAGGGACTCTGTTCTGAATATATTATGTATTTGCAGGAATATAGACTACTATGAATTTCTAGTCCTGTCATTGTCCAAGGGGACCTTGTGCCACAGAGTTAACCAGTATTCAGCAGCCTTGAAGCCCCCCCTCAACCCCGTTGAAAGGACCTGTGTGGAAACGCTTGCCCTGTAATCCCCATTTTCTGGTGATTAAGCCATAGGTATTAAAATTATACACATTTCCAAAAAATCAATTAGAGCTCTTCGGTTTTATGGGTTGGAAAAGCAACTCAAATCTGGCTCAAACAAAACAAAAATGGAGGGGAGGGACATTTATATAACAGAAAGCTTCAGAGCTAGTCTATCTTCCAGGCTCCGCTAGTCATGGAGGTGCAGTTGAAATAATGCCACCAGAGCTCAGTCTTTTTTTCTCTCTACATCTCTCAGTTACACTTTCTCTATACTGACTTTATTTTCAGAAAGGCTTTCTTCACTGAGTGACAATGAAGACTTCAATAGTTCCAGACACAAGTGACCTCTTTTGTCTGTACTCTTGGCAGGAGTAAGTGGATGGGAGGTACTCTGGCTAATCCATTCAAAACACTACACCTGAAGTGCATAGACCAAGAATGTTGGAGGGGTGGCCCCCAAAAGATGGTGAGAAATGACAAAAATTGTTGCTTAGAAATTTAAGGTGGAAAATTAGAAGTTTTATTGCAGTTCTTTACTTGCTTTACTGTCCAACATAGCAACTAAGAATAAGGAAATTGAGTTTGTTTCTGTTTGGCAACTAACTCCATGGATAACCTTGGGAAAATGGCTAAACATCTGTACACATAAGGTTCTTTATCAGCAAAAACCAACAGGATTGGACTAAAGTGGTAGTTCACAAACTTTATCAAACAGGAAAATCACTGAAGGGCTTCTTAAAACTCTGATTACAGAGTCCCATCCTTGGAGTGTCTGGTTCAGTTGGTTTGCAGAGGTGGGTGAGTGGGAAAACATTTCCAACAAGTTCCCAGGTAATCTGGATGTGTTGGACCAGGGACCACTCTTGACAACGCTGGACTAGATAATTCCTTACAATCCTTTTTATCACTTAATGCTACAAATCTATAATTTTACCTCCATGGGATAACCTTAATGCCTATGTTAAGGATGGGAAATAGGCTTTCCCTACATAACAAATCTAAATAGAGTTGACCCTTGAACAACACAAGTTTTCAAGTGTGTGGGTCCATATGTGGATTTTTTTCAATAAATACAGTACAGTACTATAAATGTATTTTTTCTTCCTTACGAGTTTAATAATGATTTTCTTCTCTCCAGCTTCGTTTGTTGTAAGAATACAGTGTATAATACATATAACATACAAAATATGTGTTAATCAACTGTTTATGTTATCGGTAGAACTTCTGGTCAACAGTAGGCTATTAGTAGTTAAATTTGGGGGAAGTTGGAAGTTTTATGCAGATTTTCAGCTGTGCAGTGGGGTTGGCGCCTCTGACGCCCATGTTGTTCAGGGGTCAAGTGTAATTAGGCTGTAGTGCTAAGAAGAATTCTGAGGCAAGCTCCATGCTCAGGCAGAAGAGAATGCTGGCATTAATTTGCAATGTCTGCCTTGATGGATGATAAAGAGGCAAGCCTGCCACATACACTGATTCAGGTGTTCTAGCTGACCTGTTCAAGGGACATTCTAGTGTTCGTGGTACAAGAAATAAGGACAATAACCACAGGGTGAGATGAACACCTTGCAGAAGCTTGTATTTTCTAGTCTAGGTTATAAAGAAGCAAACTTGACGATGACGGGGGTGGGGTGGTGACAATGATGGTGGTGGCGATGGTACCTATTGTTAGTCTGGCATTTAACGTACTTTCACCCAATGTCTTCTTTATCCTCCCAACAGCCCTGTGTAATAAGCAGAGCAGCAGAGCAACAAATCATCATCTCAAAATCAAAACATGAAAAAGATTGATAGGAATAATCAGTGAAACATCAACTCTGTGTAAGATCATAGCTGCCTTGGAGGCCCACGAGAAACCCCATTTTGTTGTGTCCCACTATGAGAGAAGGTGACTTTGTGAGAATAGACAGGTGATAAAGTGCAGTCTCCATTTTCACCAAAGGAAAGCATTTGTTGCTAGGAAACCAGTAAGGATTGTTAACCCCTTTTAGCCCAAAGACAACATTTCAAAGTGCAGTTTCTTATTTTTATATTTAAAAGACCCAATTTTTGTGTAATAAACTTTATACTGATACACAATACACACTCAGAGAACCACCCAAATGGTAAGCTTTCAGCCAAGTGAATTTTCAGACGATGAAAGCATTTAAATAACCAAATGCAGATCAAAAAAAAAAAAAACAACTTACCCTGAGGTCCCTCCTTTCTCCTCCCAGTAACTGACTCCCAAAAGTAGCACATGCTGACTTCCCACATTGTAGATTAGGTTTGCCAGAGTAGTTTGATTTACAGAAAGAAAAAAATGACTTCTCTTCTGTGTCCAGGTGTTCGAGTCAATCATTCTTTCATGGTACAACAATAATTGGTGTACTATCTTCTTGTACTTTTTTTGTCAAAGATCTGAACTACTATACATGAACTTTAAAAATAAAATTATTCAGGGGTGCCTGGGTGGCTCAATTGTTGAGTCTGCCTTTAGCTCGGGCCATGATCCTGTGGTTCTGGGATCAAGCCCCGCTTTGGGCTCCCTGCTCAGTGGGGAGCCTGTTTCTCTTTCTGCCTGCTCCCCCTACTTGTGCACTCTCTCTCACTGTCAAATAAATAAATAAAATCTTAAAAAAAATAAAAATAAATAAAAGTAAAATCATTCGTGAAAAATATTGAGGCTAAGAAATGCAGTAGCCCGTTGTCTTTGTGGAATTTAATTATATAGCAATTGTATCTCACAGAATATAAAATATGCAATATCAAGTGAGTGTTAACAGAATTGCTGCATTAAACATATACGCTTGATATTTTTTTAAGAGTGAGAAAGAGCACACACACGCATGAGGGCTGGGTCAGTGCAGAAGGAGAGGGAGAGAGAATCTTTTTTTTTTAAAGATTTTATTTATTTATTTGACAGAGAGAGAGACAGCCAGAGAGAGAGGGAACACAAGCAGGGGGAGTAGGAGAGGAAGAAGCAGGCTCCTAGCGGAGAAGCCTGATGTGGGGCTCAATCCCACAACGCCGGGATCACGCCCTGAGCTGAAGGCAGATGCTTAATGACTGCGCCACCCAGGTGACCCAGGGAGAGAGAATCTTAAACAGGCTCCACACCCAGCGCAGAGCCTGATGTGGGGCTCAGCCTCACGACTCTGAGATCCTGACCTGAACTGAAATCAAGAGTCAGTCATTTAACTGACTGAACCACCCAGGCATCCCATAAATGCTTCATTTTTAAGAGAATCTCTCAAACTTTCTCTTAGAGCCCATTTATTCTCATTTTACACATGATTCTTATTGATTTAGTCTTGGGGTTTCCAACCGTGCCATATATTGAAAGTGTCTAACAAGAATTTGGTTGAGGGGCTAATCCATATTAGCATATAGACTAGATCAGGAAACAACAGCTGTCAGCCAGGGAAGAAACACAAGTAACAAAATTTTACTAAGGAAACTAGAAACACATAATTGGCCATTTAGCATTGAGGTTCATGTACCCTGAGGGCATCAGCTTACCATAGAGACATGTATGATGTCCACACCCATGATTCTGAGCTGTCTGAAATAGTCACTCTCACATTCAATAACCTTTACTGAAGACTCTGTGAAAAATGTATAAAATGGTAGAGAGATTGCATCTAAGATATTCATGTGATAGAGAATTTTATGGCTTAAGAGACAAATTCTTAGCCACTTGTATCACTTAGGAATCCCAAGAATTAGTAATTGTTTGAGAGTTTTAGAGAAGTTTTATTATATAGCAAAAAGACTTTCCTCATTGCCAAGACAGATCCACTTAAAGGTTTGTCTTTTAGATTCCTTGAAATGGAAGAACAGCGGATGTTCCAAGTGCTTTTAGCTGTTGAAATCTGTACTGTAACATTCTCTAAACTAAACTTCCACTCCCAAACGCCCCTCTCAGGGAGTTCATTATACATGTTCAGTGTAAAAAAATTTTTGGTAATACTGGTAGATAAAAATAAGAAAGTACAGATTGCACACAACTCTACTCAGGAAAAAACAATTTAAATCCAGGCATCTGCTCTTTTCACTTCACAATTTTCAGTGAACAGTATTCTAGTTCTTTTTTTAAAAAAATTTTTGTAAATTTATTTATTTATTTATTTTAGAGAGAAAGAGAGCACGAGCTGGGATTGGGGGTAGGGGCAGAGGGAGAGAGAACCTTAAGCAGGCTCCATGCTCAGCGCAGAGCCTGATGTGGGGCTTGATCTCAGGACCCTGAGATTTATTTATTTATTCAACTTACTATGCCAGAATTCCAAGCAGGCATAGTAGGTAGAGGGACCAGCTGGTCACGCCCCCAGGACAGGGTGAAAATTAGCGGTGTTTCTTCAGAGCCACATGGGAGAAAAGGAAAAATGAGATGTCTCAGCCAGGTCAGGGCAGCTGTTGTTGGGCCCAAGAGCTGGAGTTTGGAGAATACCTTTCACTCCTAAGGAATTCTGAAATATATAGTCATAAAGATGATCTGTCCTCCTTCAATAGTATCAGAGCAGAGTTCAATAATTTAAAGATGTTTAATGTAGAGAATTAACACTGTGAAAAAAACCTTAAAAGATTAAGCTAATGCCAGCTCAACTGGAATGTCATTAATTGAGAGGAGTAATCCCTAATGCTTTAATCTGTAGACTCATTAAGAATTTGAAGGAAATTATGAATAACTTGTTCCATTAGCTGAATGAAGTTTTAATTAGGATATTCTTGGAAAAACAAGAGTACAGGGCAACACTAAAGTGAATTTTAAGACTTTGAAGGGGGCGGGACTCAGTTCTGAAAGAGCTAGAGAAAAGGGGGCCTGACCTGAGGCTCTAAAAGGAGTGACAACTTGATAATAAAGGCTGAGAACATTCTGAAACATTCTCTCAGGTCAGGGCATGTTATTGTTGTACTTTGGTACAAAGTTCTAGATCTTTATTGTCTTGTGTTTTGTTCCTATTATACTTACATTTCTTTAAGTTTACAAAAAAAAAAATCGGGTGTCTTAGCACAATATCTTCCATAAGAAAGTTAACTGCATATAATAACTCTGTTAACTCCATGGATAACAGAGACAGAAAAAATAATCAACTCTAAGTATAAACCTTATATTCAGTATGTAAGATCTACCATGCACTGCCCTACTGTACTCATCCAACGTTACTGATCAGTGCCGCCCTCCTTTCCTGCTCCACTTGCTTGATCTCCCTGATCACAGTTAAATGATAAAATTCCCCTCTCTCCATTCCCATTCCCACCAGTCCGTTAGCCTATAATCTTGGCTAGTCCCCTACTCTTTTACTTCTTAAAGTCNATCCCACAACGCCGGGATCACGCCCTGAGCTGAAGGCAGATGCTTAATGACTGCGCCACCCAGGTGACCCAGGGAGAGAGAATCTTAAACAGGCTCCACACCCAGCGCAGAGCCTGATGTGGGGCTCAGCCTCACGACTCTGAGATCCTGACCTGAACTGAAATCAAGGGTCAGTCATTTAACTGACTGAACCACCCAGGCATCCCATAAATGCTTCATTTTTAAGAGAATCTCTCAAACTTTCTCTTAGAGCCCATTTATTCTCATTTTACACATGATTCTTATTGATTTAGTCTTGGGGTTTCCAACCGTGCCATATATTGAAAGTGTCTAACAAGAATTTGGTTGAGGGGCTAATCCATATTAGCATATAGACTAGATCAGGAAACAACAGCTGTCAGCCAGGGAAGAAACACAAGTAACAAAATTTTACTAAGGAAACTAGAAACACATAATTGGCCATTTAGCATTGAGGTTCATGTACCCTGAGGGCATCAGCTTACCATAGAGACATGTATGATGTCCACACCCATGATTCTGAGCTGTCTGAAATAGTCACTCTCACATTCAATAACCTTTACTGAAGACTCTGTGAAAAATGTATAAAATGGTAGAGAGATTGCATCTAAGATATTCATGTGATAGAGAATTTTATGGCTTAAGAGACAAATTCTTAGCCACTTGTATCACTTAGGAATCCCAAGAATTAGTAATTGTTTGAGAGTTTTAGAGAAGTTTTATTATATAGCAAAAAGAATTTCCTCATTGCCAAGACAGATCCACTTAAAGGTTTGTCTTTTAGATTCCTTGAAATGGAAGAACAGCGGATGTTCCAAGTGCTTTTA
Source organism: Ailuropoda melanoleuca (assembly GCF_002007445.2). Taxonomy (NCBI): domain Eukaryota; kingdom Metazoa; phylum Chordata; class Mammalia; order Carnivora; family Ursidae; genus Ailuropoda; species Ailuropoda melanoleuca. The sequence goes on from NC_048226.1 coordinate 35,573,203, forward strand.
GCTGTTGAAATCTGTACTGTAACATTCTCTAAACTAAACTTCCACTCCCAAACGCCCCTCTCAGGGAGTTCATTATACATGTTCAGTGTAAAAAAATTTTTGGTAATACTGGTAGATAAAAATAAGAAAGTACAGATTGCACACAACTCTACTCAGGAAAAAACAATTTAAATCCAGGCATCTGCTCTTTTCACTTCACAATTTTCAGTGAACAGTATTCTAGTTCTTTTTTAAAAAAAATTTTTGTAAATTTATTTATTAATTTATTTTAGAGAGAAAGAGAGCACGAGCTGGGATTGGGGGTAGGGGCAGAGGGAGAGAGAACCTTAAGCAGGCTCCATGCTCAGCGCAGAGCCTGATGTGGGGCTTGATCTCAGGACCCTGAGATTTATTTATTTATTCAACTTACTATGCCAGAATTCCAAGCAGGCATAGTAGGTAGAGGGACCAGCTGGTCACGCCCCCAGGACAGGGTGAAAATTAGCGGTGTTTCTTCAGAGCCACATGGGAGAAAAGGAAAAATGAGATGTCTCAGCCAGGTCAGGGCAGCTGTTGTTGGGCCCAAGAGCTGGAGTTTGGAGAATACCTTTCACTCCTAAGGAATTCTGAAATATATAGTCATAAAGATGATCTGTCCTCCTTCAATAGTATCAGAGCAGAGTTCAATAATTTAAAGATGTTTAATGTAGAGAATTAACACTGTGAAAAAAACCTTAAAAGATTAAGCTAATGCCAGCTCAACTGGAATGTCATTAATTGAGAGGAGTAATCCCTAATGCTTTAATCTGTAGACTCATTAAGAATTTGAAGGAAATTATGAATAACTTGTTCCATTAGCTGAATGAAGTTTTAATTAGGATATTCTTGGAAAAACAAGAGTACAGGGCAACACTAAAGTGAATTTTAAGACTTTGAAGGGGGCGGGACTCAGTTCTGAAAGAGCTAGAGAAAAGGGGGCCTGACCTGAGGCTCTAAAAGGAGTGACAACTTGATAATAAAGGCTGAGAACATTCTGAAACATTCTCTCAGGTCAGGGCATGTTATTGTTGTACTTTGGTACAAAGTTCTAGATCTTTATTGTCTTGTGTTTTGTTCCTATTATACTTACATTTCTTTAAGTTTACAAAAAAAAAATTGGGTGTCTTAGCACAATATCTTCCATAAGAAAGTTAACTGCATATAATAACTCTGTTAACTCCATGGATAACAGAGACAGAAAAAATAATCAACTCTAAGTATAAACCTTATATTCAGTATGTAAGATCTACCATGCACTGCCCTACTGTACTCATCCAACGTTACTGATCAGTGCCGCCCTCCTTTCCTGCTCCACTTGCTTGATCTCCCTGATCACAGTTAAATGATAAAATTCCCCTCTCTCCATTCCCATTCCCACCAGTCCGTTAGCCTATAATCTTGGCTAGTCCCCTACTCTTTTACTTCTTAAAGTCTTACCCATCCCTTATGATAAGTATGACAGCATATCAGTAGATCAAACCTCACCTTTTCTGTTAAGATTTTCCCTAGATTTTCTAATTCTTGGCAATTTTTTTTAAATTTTAAGTAGGCTCCACTCCCAACATGGAGCTTGAACTCACGACCCTGAGGTCAAGAGCTGCATGCTCTACTGACTGAGCCAGCCAGGCACCCCTCTAATTCTTGGTGAACTTTTTGTCCCCTTAAGTCTTCTAGATCACTAAATTTTAGATCTAAAAGAGAACTTGGGGATAGTATAGATCAGCGAGCCTCAAACTTTAGCATGCTTCAGAATCCACAGGGAAGTTTTAAAACTGAAAAAGATTGCTGAACCCATCCTTAGAGTTTCTGATTCTCACAGACCCAAGGGACCCAAGGGACCATCTCACAGTGTAGACTACATCACGCAGAATTAGCTCATAAAGGTTGTTCCCTAAAGGCTAACTGGTTGGCAGAAAACTCCAGAGACTAATTGGTGGGCCCTAACGTATGAATAATACCCAGCACCATGACTAGAACATGTCTAGACATGCAATAGATATTCATTCCCCTTTCTAAAACCTGGTTTATTATCTATAATTTCACCACATAAAAAAAGGACATATGTTCAAGAAGGAAATGGTCTTTTTAAAAAGGGATTTAAGTCTCATTAAAAAGCACAGATAGTATTTGTATTTTTAAATATAACTAATTATGTCTGTAGGACCATTAATATTATAAATGTAGCCTTGTATTTAGGATTGACTAAACCAACACCTCAATAAACTCTAGTTGCTTATACAACTTAAAAATCTATTTTTATATTTATAAAAATGACATTTGAAATTGGAATAAAATATATAAAGAAATATTGCATTGCTCATGACAAAGAATTTTGTGCAATTGATTTTTAAATCAGTTTTCAGAGGAAAAATTGGTTCAGTTTAAGACAAGTATCATTGATTATCAAGAAAGAAATTACATGTATAATAAATAAGTCTGCTGATAGCCACATAAGCTTTTAAGTTAAATAAGCCTTTTTAAGTGCATATTGGGCCTCCTTAACAAATACTAAAAGTATAAAAGAAGGCTGTTTTTTTTAATTCAGAATTTCAGAAATCTCAGTAATTATCTTAAGTATGATACAACAATGATCACCAAACAAATAATGTCAAGCCAGAATCTTTTTTTTTTCCAGATTGAGTATTTTAAAAGGCAATGTCTGTGTCTAATGGAGAGTTCGCTTGAATTTACTCATTCGCTGAATGAGTATTTGTTAAATGTTTTTCATATGCGAGGTTTTGTGTACAAAACCCCATCAGGCGTGGACCCTAATTTCCATTTATTCATATAACAAACATTTATTAAGTTCTTATCATGGGTTAGCCGCTGCTCTAGGCACCAGGAAAATGTGGGACGGCAAGATAGACCAGAACCCTGCTCTTGAATCTATCAGGTGCTAGAGAGAAGAGGAACGATAAATGATACACGAGTAACAAAAGAACAATACCATTTCAGACAGTGATTAGTGTTATCAAGAAGATAAACAAGAGGAGGTGATAGAATAATAGGGGGTGTGGGGAAGCAATAGAAGTATATTTCAAGAGATAAAATTGGAGCTTAGATCTAAATGATGCAGAGAAGATAAACATTCAAAGATGCAGGGCAGCAACTTCTAGGCAGAGGAGACTGCCAGTGCTAAGGCCTTTAGAAGAAGAGAGTTGAAAGAAAAATCAGGTTGGAAAGATAAGCAGGTAGAAGCTTCCTCCTACCTCTGACCCCCACCTCACCTGCCCCACGTTTGTGCCACCTGACCTTAGAACCTCACCCACCTCTCTTCTCTAGACCTAGAAATCCACTCAACAGATCAGGGCATTGATGGGGTTTCAGATGTCTGCACAAGTTACAGACAGACTTTATTTCATTTCATTGACATAGTTGCATTTGGGAATTCTTATATTTTGCATGGAAGCATTACCAAATCAAACAATATATAACCACTGTTTATAACTGAGGAAAATTAGCTCTGGTATATAAGAGCAAATATCTGGAACTGCAGTGCTATTCATCTCAAGGTGAGAGACATTGCCTTTACTTTTGGCCACTCTTGGGCTGAACATGACAGCTGCTGATCTACTTGGGTGTTGCTAGCAGGTTGAGAACAGTGATCTATAGAGTAAAACACTCACTGCATTAAGAAAAACTGGTGTCTCAGAGACAGATATCCATATCCAGAGTTAATGGGGAAACAGTGGTTTCCATATTGTTGGTAGAACACCCCAAATCCTCAAGCCACTCATCAGAACAGTTATTTATCTTCTTCTGCACGTCAAAGGAAGAAATACATCAGGCTTAAAAGCCCTAATGGGAACAGGGAGAAAAAAAAGAAAGAAACAGAGTAATTTGTGAGGACCAGTTTTGAGTTTTGTTTTGGTTTCCCTAAAGAAGACTCTTTGGGTGATATTATTAAAATCAGACGTATTTCAATATGACTGACATATATGATATAAGTTTTGAATAGTTAATCCATTCATATGGCATTAAATAAAAACAATATATAGAGGTATTTAGCAAAATTTTTCTACTTTATTCTTGTCCTTCATTTCCATAGGGATAACTTAGTACCTACTTGTGTCTTTGTTTTTTGTGTAACAAAAACAGAAGTATATATTCTTGTTTTTCCCCTTTTTATACAAAGATTCTATCCTCCTTACCATGGTTTACATTTTGCTTTATTATTTAGGCAATATGTCTTGAGGATTTCAGCACATCATTTCATAGAAAGGAAACCTTTCCATACCAGCACATATAGAACTGCCCCCTCATTTTCTTGTACATACGCATAGTATTCTATTATGTGGATGTACCACATTTCACTAAACACATTCTTTTATAAATGGATATTTCACCTAATTCTAGTCTTTTGCCCCTACAACTAACAAGTTTGCATAGACATCATTTTTGTGCAATTGTATCATTATATTTGCAAGATAAGTCCCAGAAGTAGGATTTTTGTGTAAATTAGAAATTACCCATTTGTGATTTGGGTAAATATTCAGAAATATCTCTCCATGGGGAATGCACTACTACAATATCCACCAACAATAATGTATGAGAACAGCTATTATTTGAGATCTTGCCAATAGAATAATCCTCAAACTTTTGGAGTTTTAACAGCCTGATAGAATGAAAAATGTTGTCTCTGTGAAATTTTAATTTGAATTACCCTAATTATAATTGAGATGGGGCATCCTTTCAGATGTTTAAGTGGAATTTGTATCTCCTTTTTTTTTAATTTCCTGTTCATATTTTTTCCCATTTTCTTTATTGTGCTATTGGTCTTATCAATTTATATTAAGGAAATCAGGTCTTTGTGATATTCATTGCAAATATTTCTCATAGTTTTCTTTCAATTGTCTTTTGATTTTCCTTGCAGGATTTTTTTCCTCTGTTTTGTTTTTACTAGACAAGAGGATTTTTTACTGTAGTATCTGTCAATTTTTTATGGCTTCTGGAATTTCTTCTAAAGTTTTATGGTTTCTTTTTATTTTACATTTAAATTTTTCATCTATTTGTAGTTTATGCTCATGCACAGTATGAGGGTTTTGGTTTTTGTTTTTCCTAGAAGGCTGCCTGGTTGCTCCAATACAATTTATGGAAACTTTTATTTTTCCCCTTCTGATCGCTGTCTTCATCATGTACCATCTTTATGCAATCATCCCACACTTTTAACTATTGAGGCTTAAAAAGACATTTTAATATCCAGCACATCTAGTTCCTTGGAATAATTCTACTCAATATAGATTCACTGGCTGTGAAAATAAAGAGAATAATAGAATAATATATGCTAATAACAAAATAAAATAAAAAATGAGAGAGGGGAAGAAAATAATAAATAAATCTGGGCTCCTGCCCCAAATTGGTTCACCCTTTGTGGAAGTGGCAGACATATAAACTACACCTTGCTAAGTAAAGTGAGAAGCATGAAAGTAAAGGAATTGCATCACTTGGGAGTTTATGTCCTTAGATCCATGACTGGGGTTCCTGCAGTGAACTTTGAACAATTCATTAGTAATAAAAGACTCAAAAGAAAGACAGGGCACTCAGGACTCATTTGGAATTTATCAGAAAACTTTTTCTCCACCCCCCCATACTTTTCATTCTTTTTTCCCCTCTACTTATAGTGGGGCTGGGATATTTTTATGACACAAACTGGGGACAGAATGAGATGTCTTCAATGGAAGCATTATGGTGATCTTCCAGGTCTCAGAGCTGTTCTCCCAGAGACAGAGAAACGGCCTTCTCTTCAGCTTGAGCTGCTGGTGGGGTCTGAGGCTTCCAGGCTGGTACAAGGAGCCTGCTCTGACCTTCGCTTTCACTATTACCAGCACATAACCCACTGAGGGAAGCTGTAGGGGAAAGAGAAGGCTACGGAGAAAGAGGAACACTGCTATTGTGCTGAGAGTTATCATGACTACAGTGAGCTGTCTCTGCGGGGAAAGCCCTCACTGACCCCCTCAGACAGAGTGCTTCCCCCAGGCTAGTTGGATGAGGTGTCAAATACAGCTCATCCTCATAGCACCTGCTTCTGCTCTGGGTCTCCAGCTGGGACAATCCACCTGCTTACCAAGCAGTGTATTAACATATTTTATAGATTCATGAGGCTCTGGTTATTCTCTATACACTACAGGTGGTCACAGAGGGAGGCAGCAGTCAAGCACCATTTGGGGGTTGGTAAATGGAAATAGTTAATCGAAGTTCCCCATTCCAAGCAAACAGGAGATTGTAGGGCTTCCCTGGGTGAATGTTCAAGGCTTTTGGCTTAATTATCTTCACTGGCTCCTGCCTCATCTACATTCAAGGCCTTTCCCAACCCCCTCAACACCAAGCCACTTCTCTGCATTTCTTTGCTCTCACAGGCTTTGTCACTTCACATCAGGTCCATTTTTTTTTTTACATTATTCAGTTTAGCCCATTAACACTTTCCTGCAGGCAGGAGCCAAAGGGGTGGTCTCCCAAGTGGTCGCCCAAGTGGTCACCAAGCATGGGCCCATGCCGGAAGCTGGGGCAACTGCCCTGGACACTCATAGTTAACGGCTGCACTGCTAGAAGCCTCCTGATGTCTATTTTGCAGTCCTAAACTTGGACTGGAACATTACCTAGTTAAAGGAAGAAGAAAGAAGAAAGAAAGAAAGAAAGAAAGAAAGAAAGAAAGAAAGAAAGAAAGAAAGAAAAAAGATGGTTTCTAGGAGAGTTTTTTTTTTAGAGAGAGAGAGTGAGCATGAGAAGGGGAGGAGGGGCAGAGGGAGAGAGAGAGAGAAAGAAACTCAATGCAGGGCTCAGTCTCACCTCCCTGAGATCAGGACCTGAGCTGAAATCAAGAATCAGATGCTTAACTGACTGAAACACCCATGGTGTTTCATGGTGACGGCTAAGGTCATCTCAAGATATAGAACTTTATTCAGAGGCATCAAAATCATCACCAGTTCAATAATTTTCCCCCTCCCATTCGTCCAAAAATGCCTGGGCAACTATTGATGGGAAGGATGCAGAGCTTCTGAAATGGCAGCAGAGCTGTAGGATTCCGGGAAAGTTAATGGAACACTGGCTCACACAGTGCCTTTCAAGAGGGTCAATGCACACTCTCTGCTGTTTGTTGTCCAGAAAGCAAAGCATTTCCAATGAGTGGCCACTTACCCTTTCCTTGAGGTGATGAAGCACACCTGTTGTAATTAAATATGGGGCAGACTAGTGGTCCCCAGATAGCAGACAGCATGATCCACTGATATATAAGAAGAAAATCTNATAGCACCTGCTTCTGCTCTGGGTCTCCAGCTGGGACAATCCACCTGCTTACCAAGCAGTGTATTAACATATTTTATAGATTCATGAGGCTCTGGTTATTCTCTATACACTACAGGTGGTCACAGAGGGAGGCAGCAGTCAAGCACCATTTGGGGGTTGGTAAATGGAAATAGTTAATCGAAGTTCCCCATTCCAAGCAAACAGGAGATTGTAGGGCTTCCCTGGGTGAATGTTCAAGGCTTTTGGCTTAATTATCTTCACTGGCTCCTGCCTCATCTACATTCAAGGCCTTTCCCAACCCCCTCAACACCAAGCCACTTCTCTGCATTTCTTTGCTCTCACAGGCTTTGTCACTTCACATCAGGTCCATTTTTTTTTTTACATTATTCAGTTTAGCCCATTAACACTTTCCTGCAGGCAGGAGCCAAAGGGGTGGTCTCCCAAGTGGTCGCCCAAGTGGTCACCAAGCATGGGCCCATGCCGGAAGCTGGGGCAACTGCCCTGGACACTCATAGTTAACGGCTGCACTGCTAGAAGCCTCCTGATGTCTATTTTGCAGTCCTAAACTTGGACTGGAACATTACCTAAAGGAAGAAAGAAAGAAAGAAAGAAAGAAAGAAAGAAAGAAAGAAAGAAAGAAAGAAAGAAAGAAAGAAAGAAAAAAGATGGTTTCTAGGAGAGTTTTTTTTTTAGAGAGAGAGAGTGAGCATGAGAAGGGGAGGAGGGGCAGAGGGAGAGAGAGAGAGAAAGAAACTCAATGCAGGGCTCAGTCTCACCTCCCTGAGATCAGGACCTGAGCTGAAATCAAGAATCAGATGCTTAACTGACTGAAACACCCATGGTGTTTCATGGTGACGGCTAAGGTCATCTCAAGATATAGAACTTTATTCAGAGGCATCAAAATCATCACCAGTTCAATAATTTTCCCCCTCCCATTCGTCCAAAAATGCCTGGGCAACTATTGATGGGAAGGATGCAGAGCTTCTGAAATGGCAGCAGAGCTGTAGGATTCCGGGAAAGTTAATGGAACACTGGCTCACACAGTGCCTTTCAAGAGGGTCAATGCACACTCTCTGCTGTTTGTTGTCCAGAAAGCAAAGCATTTCCAATGAGTGGCCACTTACCCTTTCCTTGAGGTGATGAAGCACACCTGTTGTAATTAAATATGGGGCAGACTAGTGGTCCCCAGATAGCAGACAGCATGATCCACTGATATATAAGAAGAAAATCTTCTATCTTCTATTTTCATTGATTTTTTAAAAAGATTTTATTTATTTATTTGACAGAGAGGGAGACAACCAGTGAGAGGGAACACAAGCAGGGGGAGTGGGAGAGGAAGAAGCAGGCTCCCAGCGGAGGAGCCTGATGTGGGGCTCGATCCCAGGACGCCGGGATCACGCCCTGAGCCGAAGGCAGACGCTTAACCGCTGTGCCACCCAGGGGCCCCTATTTTCATTGATTTTATCCAAGTATTCAATTTATACATAAGTATACACTATTGAAAAGTTTGGAGAGCCCTGAGTTTGACCCTGGTCAGCACAAAACAAAGCCTGGTGAATTACCTACACCATGTGGGCTGACTGAATATTCTTAGACAACACTGGCACTAGAGCCAAGATGAACCCTGCAACTCTGCAGACATGGAGATGTGCATTTGGATAACAAGGTCATGGACACTGTAATGGGAGAAAATACGAAATAACAATCTTCTTTGGCATAATTTCTGGGATCAGCGATTATGGTTCTGGAGCTACCTTTGGACATGGAATTTGAGAATTACACATTTATTTACAATGGTGTTACTTGTTTATTATAATTTTTTCCTCTGAACCTCATCCCTGGTTTCCTAAAAAGATTTACTTGAACAAGAGAGATGATGATCACAATAATGATCAGGATGAAGATAGATAGATACATACATAGATATCTAATGTGTAGAATAGATATGAGAAATAATAGGTAGACTAGAACTGCATTTTGCATTGGTTCATCCCAAGGTGATCCGTCACTTTTGTCCAAGGTCTTGAGTCCTATTTTTGCTATTTTATGAAGTATGAAATATTTATGTGAAATCCAAGTAGGCTCAGTCCTCATGCCTGCATCTACCTCCATCAAAAGAGGAAACCAGTGGATACTGCTCCCATCTAAGAACACAAGACTGGGAACGGGGCACCTCAGATGGTCCTGGAAACTTTCCCTGATGCAGACTCCTTTCTGTCTTTATTTGAAGCGACTCCACCTTTCTGTCATTATTTGCCATGATCCGCTAGACTATTGTTCCACGCATTGGGCTGTAATGTGAAATTCAGTCTTTTGAGGCAGAATGAACGTTCTATCAGCCAGAATGCTGATGAGTTGGGGATGGGCGGAGGGAGAATTTGGCCAAGGCAGGATGGGANTCCCAGCGGAGGAGCCTGATGTGGGGCTCGATCCCAGGACGCCGGGATCACGCCCTGAGCCGAAGGCAGACGCTTAACCGCTGTGCCACCCAGGGGCCCCTATTTTCATTGATTTTATCCAAGTATTCAATTTATACATAAGTATACACTATTGAAAAGTTTGGAGAGCCCTGAGTTTGACCCTGGTCAGCACAAAACAAAGCCTGGTGAATTACCTACACCATGTGGGCTGACTGAATATTCTTAGACAACACTGGCACTAGAGCCAAGATGAAACCCTGCAACTCTGCAGACATGGAGATGTGCATTTGGATAACAAGGTCATGGACACTGTAATGGGAGAAAATACGAAATAACAATCTTCTTTGGCATAATTTCTGGGATCAGCGATTATGGTTCTGGAGCTACCTTTGGACATGGAATTTGAGAATTACACATTTATTTACAATGGTGTTACTTGTTTATTATAATTTTTTCCTCTGAACCTCATCCCTGGTTTCCTAAAAAGATTTACTTGAACAAGAGAGATGATGATCACAATAATGATCAGGATGAAGATAGATAGATACATACATAGATATCTAATGTGTAGAATAGATATGAGAAATAATAGGTAGACTAGAACTGCATTTTGCATTGGTTCATCCCAAGGTGATCCGTCACTTTTGTCCAAGGTCTTGAGTCCTATTTTTGCTATTTTATGAAGTATGAAATATTTATGTGAAATCCAAGTAGGCTCAGTCCTCATGCCTGCATCTACCTCCATCAAAAGAGGAAACCAGTGGATACTGCTCCCATCTAAGAACACAAGACTGGGAACGGGGCACCTCAGATGGTCCTGGAAACTTTCCCTGATGCAGACTCCTTTCTGTCTTTATTTGAAGCGACTCCACCTTTCTGTCATTATTTGCCATGATCCGCTAGACTATTGTTCCACGCATTGGGCTGTAATGTGAAATTCAGTCTTTTGAGGCAGAATGAACGTTCTATCAGCCAGAATGCTGATGAGTTGGGGATGGGCGGAGGGAGAATTTGGCCAAGGCAGGATGGGATTGATTGGGAACAGAATAGCAACGAAAGTGGATGCTCTGCCCCCACTGTGTGGCAGGAAAAGCTATTTGTCAGGGTTGGTTACACAAGGCCAGGGAAGGAGGGAATAATCCAGAGGCATACCTGGCCGAAGGAGACCGCGAGTGAAAAGACAGACTGAAAAGCCAGGACATGGAGGGAGATGGAGAGTAAGAGTGCTCTCTAAACAGGAAACAAAGAAGTGTGGCTAAATGTCAAGAAAGCCACTCCTACGACCTCCGCCACCCCTGCCACTGTCCATGTGCCGTAGCGCGGGCACGCATGCGTTCACGTGCACGTGTGTGTATGTGTGTTTGTGTGTGTGTTAACACTCAATATATCTGAAGTATTTAGGTTATACTTTTCTATCAGACTTTTGTTTCTTTAAATATGGTACTGAGCAGAAACCGAACTCTATAGTTCTTGGCATAAGTTTGGCTGTACCTGTTTAACTCTCTGGTTTTCTGGGAAGCCTGCCTCAAGGGCTAGAATTCTGCTGGTTGTTCATTGCCCAGTTCCAGGCACGCTTAATTTTTTGATCACCATGGTTTGTCACCACTATCTCTCTCCTCTTTTCCAAGACTCTTCCATGGGAGAGGTGAGGGTCTCTCGGTGTATAAATTAATCACTTGTGACAGATGTTAAAAACTATACTCAAAACAGAGAAACAGGTAGAAAAACCTCCTAAGCATTTCCCAACTGAGTACTCATAGCCCACACAATTGTGTATATCTGCAAGTAGCAGTCAATCTTAACCTGCTTCCTTAAGAGTGATTTGATGATATCTGGAAGCTGTAAGAGGGTCTCTGAACTTCGGAGAAGAAGTTATGAAAAACTTGGTGTAGCCAACCTGGTACCCAACATCACACCCAGAGCCAGCTGGTCTACTGTTGATCCCTTTAGTCAAAATATCTCACCCCCTAGTACCAGAGACTTTTATTTATCCCCTAGTACCAGAAGCTTTTGTACAATGCCCCAATCCTAACAAGTTGTGATGTATTTGTTCTGCAGACAGGAAACAGCTGCTGTGGGCAAAAATCTCACAGTCTTCTCGAGGCGGGGACGGTCTGGCTCTGCTTATCCCTGGCCCTATTACCTGAGAAAGACCTTGCTTTCCCTCAGATTCAATTTCTTCACCCATAAAATGAGGAATTGCTAATCTCAACCTCATAGTTATTTTATTTTTCTGTTTGTTTTTTAAGTGTAAAATTTTTTTGATACTTTTCAAACTACAAAAGTAATGCATGCTTCTTTTACCTGATAAAACAGGGGCTAAAGAAACAAAACCATATAAAGCCAAGATGATTTCTCCCTTTATCTGCCCCCCCCCCACTGCCAATACTGGCAATGTACACAGCCCAAAGTTTATCCTTCCTTCCCTTTCTCCTTGTCCATACAAGCACAAATAAATAATGAGGAATTTTGTTTGTACCTAAATTTATTTATATTATGTTATATTATATTCTGCAGCTAGATTTTTCCCCACTCAATATATTGTTGTTTTGAGAAACAAATGAAATGAGATTCATGAAAAAGCCTAGTAAGCTATAGTCACCACTGGGCCTCCTCTTCATCCTATGTCAGTAAGGAATCAACAAAGGGAAGGAATAGGAGAGTTTATTGAACATAACTGAAGTTGGAACTTTGTCGCATTGAATGTAGAGTTGACTTATCCGCCAGGCCTAGGTAGAGGGGGAGCAATATAAGGGCCCAGAGCCAGGGCCACCTTGTCCACGTTTGTCCCCAGGCCCAAGGCTGGTACAGAGTAGCTGCCCAATAAATGTGGAGGAGATAGCAGAGCTACCAGAAGAATTAATAAACAGATCCATGAAATTTAAGAAGGAGCTACAAATAAGGAGTGTTATAGGAGTGTTATAGTAAAAACAAAGAAGAAAATAATGAGGGGAAACAGGGAATTTTCTCTAAGAGATTTAGGGATGTCTTTGAATAAGCAATGAAAAAAAATTGCTGACACACTGAAGGCTGATGGCAAGGGACCTGTAATCGTTTCACCAGCCAAGGGAACTCCAAAGCTGAACTGGAAATCAGGCTTCTCTCTTACCCTCTTACATTAATACAGCTTAACATAATTCTTTGGAACTTCCTCAGGGAATACTGCCTCTGGAAGCAGCTGACTCACAGAGCTGGATGCCTTAGTTATACACTTTATCTTTCTTAATGTCTCCACAGGCTCTCAGGCTTTTGGGGCATAATTTGCTGATTCTAGAAGCTTCTGGACTTTGCATGTGAACATAACTACTTCACTGCAAACCACTAGTTAAAGATGTAATGTCCAAAGGGCTCAAGACAGACTTCTAGAGTTTCTAAGAATAATTTCCTAACCTCTTGTTTCTTGCTACTTACATATTGGTCAGGCTAAATAAGCGTGCTAAGCCTGCTGGCTCATGAAGGTAACAGGCAAGTAAACTACCTGTTATTTATTTACTCAGGTCTGGAACCTTCAAATCTGATTATTTCTAATTTATCTAATCTAATTTATTTCTAATATATATCTAATATATTTCAATAACTTTCTGGAATTCATATTCAGTATAGGAACTCAGAAGTCAAATTGCCTGGAGTCATATTCTGACTCCAATGTGTATTGGTGGTATAGGCCAGGGGGTAAGTTAGTTAACAACTCTGGACTTCGACTTTCTTATTCCTAAAATGGAACAAATGATAATGTCTTTTACAAGATTATTATGAGACTTAACTGCTAAGCTTATAAAAGCATGTGGCAGAGGGTCTGGTACATGGTAAACACGCAATGAAGGTTGGAAAAAAAACTACAAAAATCATTGTTGTTCGTTTAGGAATTATGCATATTAATCATTAATTTAGCTTTATATTTAACACCAAAAATCATATGCACTAGAGTATACAAGTTAAGAAAAATAGAAATTAACACTGGCGTCGAATACAGGGTTGTTTTTGCTGTTTTGTTTGGGGTCTTTGGTGTTTTGGGAGGATGCAAATTCTATTCTGAGGCAGGTTCTTTGAAATATGAAAAATAGCTGGCAGCACCTCGAGGACTCAGCCCCTCAATGGAGCCTGGCTGGATGCCACTGCTCCAGCCGCGTATGAAAAACTGTGGACACGTAGCTATGTCACTACGAACATCACTCTCCATTGAACATCTGGGAAATGATCATGGTGCTGGTGCAGCACAGAAGGCACGAGGAGGGGTTGGTGTGAAGCCACACTCTACGGAACAAAGACAGAGATGAAGCAATCCTCTGCCAGAGCCTAGAACCTGCTCTGGTCTTCTCAGAGCAAGCAGGAAATAATTGGGGTGCTTCTTTCGGGGATGGATCCATCCTCCACAAACAGGATAGCCCATAGCTGGCTGGTTCTGATGAAAGCAATTATAACCACTGCTGAGTGGAATTTGGGGTGGCTCTGGCTTGAGCTAATTACAACACCCTAGGACTAGAAAAAGGTCTAACATTTCTCAACCTCTGATTGCCAACCTGTAATCATTCCTAGACACTCAGCAGGTAAGCCCGACTGTGGTTGGGGAGTATCCAGCAGAGCAAGCTGCCCAATGTTCCCTTCTTTTACAGGACCAATTCCATAGCCCTCAGTCAGTTTCTGTTTCTTTCTCTGGAAACAAGACCGTAGGAGATGTTATTGCTGGCTCTTCATAGCAGAAGTACGTTTTTGCAGTTAAATGTGAAGAGACAACCAAATGTTATTTTATTCCTCTGTGGTCATGCCAGAATGCCTTTGTTCTGGAGTGAAATGGAAGCACACAGCTAAGGTGGGCTCCTTCATGGGGCGAGGATCTTGCAGTGAAGCTTCCTGCTGTGAGCACACAGATTGAAACACCAGACCCATGAATAAAAATGTTGTGCCTTAGTCAAGAAACAGAGTTCAAATAATGGAAAGAGGAATTTCTTGCTTGGGAAATAGTGTGGACTGGTTGATTCCACTCCAGTGCTGAGTGTGTGATTCTTTTTTTACCAGCTTAGGGTTTTTGTTTTGTTTTTTTTCTTTTGATGAGCATTTCCCAGTTGCCTTAAAAATAGAGTAGATTAAGTTTATCTTTCTAATTTGAAGCAAGGAATAAAAAGCCTCAAGGATTTTTTAATAATCTGAAGAAAACTTAATGGAAATACACACATATATGTGAACTTGAAGATTACATATCCACTAACATAACATGAATTCAGTCACTCACTGGCTACTTACCAAGCCCCTTCTACATGCCAGACGCTGGGCTGGGCGCTGGATTTGCAGCACGCAGAGCAAATGTGATCACTGAGTCATGGAGACTGAGGTCCTGAGGAGAAAACAGAGAACAAATAAATATATAACTAGAGCTTATATTCAGTGCTATGAAGAAGAGGAAAATAAATACATGTAATTTGGTGTGGTAAAAAATTCTCCTCAGCAAAGCCTTCTTGCTATTTGTCTTAGTTGTTTTTGCTAATTGCTTCAACTTTTTTCTTTTAAAAGCCTAGTGTATACCCAGCCCTGGGGTGCCTGGGTGGCTCAGTTGGTTAAGCGTCTACCTTCCGCTCAGGTCATGATCTCAGGGTCCTGGGATGGAGTCCCATGGCCGGCTTCCTGCTCAGCGCTCAGCGGAGAGTGTGCTTGTCCCTCTCTCTCTGCCCCTCCCCACCACTCATTCTCTCTCTCTCAAATAATCTCTTTAAAAAAAAAGATTCTATACCCAGCATCTACTTTTCAAACTGCCAAAGTTCCAATTAGGAACCATCTATAACTTGAATAGAATTAGCTAGACTACAGAGGAAAACAAGGGATGGGGTAAAAACAAAACACAGGGACAATTGTATAGTGAAGCTTCATAACTGGAAACAATCTTTAAAACCCATAATCAACTGTGTGTGCTCTGGAAGACTGAAAGAATAAAAGCTAAGGAAACCTGCTTATCAACAGTATTTCTGAGTCTACTCATGAGTTAGTGGAAACAACAGGAGATATTTAAAGAAGGAAAAGAGGCTTATCTACAGGGGGCAGAGGTCAAAGAAGTCAGAGGTAGAGGATCTAATCGCCCATCACCCCATCCTTCAGCCCTGACCCGGGGGAGGGGTCTTCCGGCTGGAAATGCTCCCTCAGGAGCCGGCCATGGATGGGTAATCAGCAGTGAACCCTCTTGGATGATGAACTGACTGCTGCTAGCATCCAGTATTCATTGATTTGTTCTTAATGGGAAGCTATGGGAATCAAAGTGAATTTTAACGATTTACTAGAAGGAGCAAAATGTGCCCTGTACCATGAATTTTCCTGTGGATAGGCCACTTGAGCCACTGGTCCACTTCCCTTCTCCCCTCTCTCCCGGGCTGTGGCATCAGAACCAGGCACTTAGTTCTTTATTAGCTCATGCAATCCTAAAACTTACGTTAAATAAATGGTTAACTGCTTTAACTTCAGCAGAATTTAGTAATACCAAAAATGAAGATATTCTTGAAGCCAGGCCATATAGAAAATTATCTAATTCACAGAGTGCGTAACTAATGATATTCATTAGCTTACTCAAAACAAATCCATTATGACTTTTACATCTTTTCTAGGGCAGGATAAGCAGAGAATATACTGAAGGGATTTCTCCCTGCAAGGGACACCTGTTTTCCTTTCTCACCTAATTATAAATACCCTCCGAAATGTAATCTGTGCGGTGTTATGTAATTGCACTTAGAAAGGTTTTTCAGTAAGAGAATGACTAGCAATGAGGAATGTGTCCTATATATGACCAAAGATATGCCAAAAAAATAAGTGTACAATTATAAACCTGTATAGGAAAAAATTGACAACATATCTATGCTCCAAATTCTACAAAATGAGCATATGTATGCTGCCCACATAGATTTTATATAGGTTTTTAGTGTACCGTAAAGTCTATTTACTGGCCACTAAAGCACATACATGTAAGTAAAACCTTGTATCTAATAATCCAACGGCTAACAGTCAGTTTCCTTGCCTAATTGAATTTAATGTCACTTCCTTTTTTCTGCCTTTTTTTTAAAGAGTTATTTGTCTTATCTAGATATCCTTAAAATGCTATTCAGGGAGGCTTCAACTGTGTCCTCTTTTCCTCTTGCTTCTTACACAGCTGGTAAAGGGATTTCAAATAATTGTACATAGTTGCATCTTCCAAAAATGACCAGAATATTGCCTTTCTACTACTTAATAGCAAACCAGGCTTGACCAAAGTGTCTCTCAAGTAAAAGTGGACTGAACTGAGTAGAAGCGTTACTTGAGCAATTATCAAAAGATTAGAGTGGTTAACTTACGAATATGAAAACACTGAATTTTTTTTGTATGTAGCAAAGGTGTCTAATTCACAGATCAAGAGTAGAGACTTGGAAACAGTTATTAATGATTTATAGGATTATTATGTGAGACTCCAGAATGCAGACAATCTCCATCTACCCTCATCTCTCCTCCCTTGGGTGCGCGCACGCACGCACACACACACACACACACAGTATATAAAGCCACCCTATACACAGACACTATATACAGATACTCGGTATCACAGAGAACTCATTAGTGAATTCATTAGTTAGTTCATGTTTTCTCCCTAAAGTTTTCAGCTGTAATAATTCATTTGTTTTCCCAAATAGTCTGTCGTTATCATCATTAGTGCCTCTCACTGAAAACTTGAACTTCACAAAAGTTTTGTTTTTCCTGTCGAGCAAAGCCTCCAGTGTACCAAGAGTTGTGGGCAAAGCATAGAATTTCCTGAACAAATGGCGTAGAGAATGAAAACAAAAGACTCATTCCTAATTTATTTTTCCTACGTCACCAGCAGCAAAGAACCACAGACACAAAATATACGCACCAAAGTAGCTTGGACTAACTCCCATGACTTGGATAATTAGCAGATAACTTATTTATTGTTTTGTAGCAGTAGCTGTGTTAACCAAGTAGTAGTCTGTGTGGACTTAAATTGCTTATGTTACAGTGCATGTTCTTCTATATTAGTAATCAAACATCACAATTATAGCATATATGCCATTGCTTTAGTTATTTGTTTTCTTGTGTCTTTCCCCTACCAAACTGTGTCTCTCTCTCGGAAGGCTACCCAGTCATTTCATCTTTGTATCGCTAATACCCCCACCCTGGCTCAGTGGATCTCATTACAGGTTTAATGGCTAAGAGCTTGAAGTACATATGAGTCAATCTGCAAGGGGAGGGGGGTGGGGGATTGGGATAGGCAGGTGTTGGGTATTAAGGAGGGCACGTATTGCGTGGTGCACTGGGCGTTATATACGTAAATAATGAATCATGGAACATTACATCAAAAACTAAATAAAATAAAAAATAAAAAAATCTGTAAGATTTGCATTCTCTACAATTGGGACTGTTCACATAAAGGAAGTGCACATAGAATATGTCCTCAAAATGATAACCCTACATTTTATGCAGTGCAAATGCACTTATCTCTTTTTCCTTGCTATGAACTCTTTATCCATATGGATATTAAAAATATAGTTTGAGGGGCACCTGAGTGGCTCAGTCGGTTAAGCATTGGGCCCTTGATTTTGGCGCAGGTTATGATCTCAGGGTTGTGAGATTGAGCCCTCCATTGGGCTCTGTGCTGGGTGTGGAAGTTACATAAGATTCTCCCTCTCACTCTGCCCTTCCCCTCCCTGCTCATGTGAGTATGTGTGCATTCTCTCTCTCTAAAAAAATAAAATAAAATAAATATAGTTTGAAAATGACTACTTATATCTGGGTAAAGGGCTCCAGCAGTTTTAGATCTTCTCTCTGCATCTGATTCCATTCTCTAAACATCCAACGTGCCTGTAGGTCGCGGTAGAAATGAACGTTAGCTTCTGTGTACAACCTAGCTCTTGATACCCAGCTGCACACCTGCCTGTGGTGAGCTGGGATTCCCCTTCAAGAAAGAAGTCTTGGTTACAAAACAGTGTCAGTATTTCAGAACGATTGAAGGGTTGAGCCAGATTTTAGAATAACACATTAAACCTAATTCTCATAATTTTCCCCCAATTATGACAGCCGGTATAAAAAGTTAGTAAGCAGAGCTTGCCAGGCCTCTCTCTTCACCTCCTTTGATTCCATCTTTGTCACCTTCACAAGGCTGTGTTCTCTTCATCTGAGTCCTTTTGTTGTTCATCCTCAGGGGAAGAATAGCTGCATTTGGGAGGGGTGATATATTTTATTTCACCCGATATATCCAAAATAGTGTCATTTCAACCTATACTGCAGGTTTAAAAATATTAAAGGGATGTTTTAGATTCTTTATACTAAGCCTTCAACATTCAGTGGGTATTTTATGCTGACAGCACATTCCAATTTGGACAAGATAATTTCAAATGTTCATAATCTTGTATGTCTAGTGGTGGCCATTCTGGACAGTTCAGAGTTATAAGAAGGGACAGCTACAGTCTGTTGAAGCTTACTGTGGATTCCAGATGGATAGAGAGAGAACGGATAGCAGTTGTGGGCCATAAATGTTAGAAAAAGTTGCTATGTCTAGAAAAGAACTTCCATTTTTCTGTTTATAAGAGCATCAGGACTTGTGGTCGAGATGAACCCACTTCTGTTAGAGTTGTCTAACTCTCTGCCCCAGTTTTCAGCTGAGAGAGCCTCCGAGTCTCGCTGTGGTGGGAAATGGATGTGTACAGGCCAGTATGTAGACATTCAAGTGGTCTTAAGGTATTGCAAACCTTTCTAGTGCTCAATGATTCAGCCCAGTGAGGAGACCGCTCTTTAGGACCTTAGAAAAATATCGTTACTCAGATTTCTTAATAAATGTTTGTTGGATGAACAACCAAATGAATCAGTAGGCAAGCTACCAATTCTCTGATCCACAAACAAAATATTTTCAACTCTAGGTTACTGAGCCCCTGCTCATTTGCATGTTGGTCTTCTGTTCAAAGTGGTTTCATATTTTAAAAGAGTAATTTTTTTCTCTATTGTAAGGTCATAATTTTCATTGTGCTGTGATGTAAATCTCATTTTCGAGACTAAGTCTAATTTGTTACACTATGCACAATGAGCTGTATTTGGATTCTAGAATGATAATATATCTCATCAAGACTGAATTTCAACTGTGATTTAAAAAAACAACAGCTTCATTGAAATATAATACACATACCACAAAATTCATCCTTTTAATGTGCACAATTCAGTGAGTCGTATTATATTCACAGAGTTGGGCCACCGTCACCACTATTTAATTTCAGAACATTTTTATCACCCCAAATAGAAACTCTATACTCCCCAATACTCCAGCCTGCTGAATCCCTGTAGCTTCATTTCAATTGAAAAAAAAATCACCTTAAAGGCTGGGTGTAAAGTTTTCTTAATTAGAACAGGTAGTGGACTTTTTTGGTAGTTTATGCTTCTATGCCATTCTCTATTCATTTGCTATACAAATATTTACTGAATACTGTCTAGGGTATAAGGATGGAAGACAGTAGATAGGTTAGACTATTAGAGTGGTTCTTTTTTGAAAGAAGCTCAGAATACACAGATTAGCTCTCCTGTCTGTGCTTGATTGCTGTAAGGTCAAGTACAACACTATTTTGTATGAAGTTAGAATTTTGAGTTGCTGGAATGCCATCATTTGATATTTCTGGCTCTACATAGCTGTGAACACATTTTTACAAGTTTGCTTAAAGTTAGACCCTGGACTTCAACCCAGAGACCACGCGGTGTGTAAGCTTGGCTTGCTTCCATCACACACTTTGCTTCTCTTCTATTCTTTCAGGGGAAACCCAATGANGGAGGAAGTTTGGCTTGCTTCCATCACACACTTTGCTTCTCTTCTATTCTTTCAGGGGAAACCCAATGACGGCGGTTAGCCCAGAAACACCAATCTGTCATTCCTACACATACGTCATTCCGGCATCCGTGTTCTACCAGGGTGTCTGTGCTGTCACCTTAGTGTAACTCAAACATTCTTGTGGGCATTTATTTCTGTTGCATGAATTCTTTGATGGAGGAAAACCTTCCCCGAGAGACAATTCCCACAATACACAATCACATCTAGCTCATGATTTTATGCTTCATTGTATACGGACATATTATTTGCTCTGCGTATTCTGCATTTGTCTTGTCTTCCCAAGTAAAATAAGGTTTCCTTGAGAGTAGGGGACAGTGTGTCCCTGTCCCACCCCAGCCCCGCCCCAGCCCTGCCACATTGTAGTCTGTCCTCATGCCATTAATTAACATGACAATTGATGGACTTGGTTTGGTGATCGGGTAGAAAGCCATAGGTTGAACCACCTTTTCTCATCGCTCCCATTTTATAAGAAAGAGTCAGAGCCCTGCCGACCACTGTTGCTGTGTCCCTGCATTTGGTTTACAGCCCCTGAACCTTCCATTATTGGATTCACTTTATATTTGAGCACCTACAATGTGCCTGGCTCTGTGTTTGAAAACAGCACGCCTCCTCTCTACTCACCTTCTGTCCTCGTTCCCATTATGACATTGGTCCCTCCCTGGACTTTGAGCTTCTCGGGGGCAGAATGGAGTTTTACACGGAGCCTGGTACACAGCAGGCCCTAAATCAATGTTTTTCATGTGAATACATAAATAAAAAAGGCAATTGTCAGCAGCTTTCTGCCTCGCTAGAAGACAGCACACATACATCTGAAACAATGAGAGAATAAAGTAGCATCATTTAGGTGCTGATGATCCACAGCAGACAACATGGAAACCAAATAAACTTCAGGTGCCCATGCAGTGGGGCTTAAGTAAAATATTTTTTAATAGTGCCTTTTAACCACTAAAACTCATTTTAAAGTACATCATATTTTTGTTTGCATCTTTTAAAGAGCTTTAATGGATGGGGCACCTGGGCAGCTCAGTTGCTAAGTGTCTGCCTTCGGCTCAGGTCATGATCTCAGGGTCCTGGGATCGAGCCCTGCATCAAGCTTCCTGCTCAGTGGGAGCCTGCTTCTCC
>NC_048226.1:35594935-35636268 GCF_002007445.2 Ailuropoda melanoleuca
AGGTCATGATCTCAGGGTCCTGGGATCGAGCCCTGCATCAAGCTTCCTGCTCAGTGGGAGCCTGCTTCTCCCTCCCCCACTCCCCCTGCTTGTGCTTCTCTTTCTTTCTCTGTCAAATAAATAAGTCTTCAAGAAAAATAAAGAGCTTTAAAGGAGATATAAGTCACATGCAACTGACACTTCAAAAAATGTCCTTTCTTTGCCGCTCCATCTTCTTACACCCTTTACTCCCCTTACTTCAATTCCTGTTTCTCCCCGTGTGCCATGGGCACCTGCTTTCTGGGTATCTCCCCCTTGACTTTCCTTCAGTGGCATACTCACTAAGCTTCTCTGGTTTCTTTTATTCCTTCTCTTTTATCCATCAACCCAAGTCTGCTCTGCAAAAAAGAGCCTAGAACCAACCCAACAAACGGGAAACTTTCCTTTCTAGAGATGGGTGGGGATGAGGGGAGCAGTGAAAAGGATTTATTTATATGGGTGAAGACTAGGAATAGTCCAACAGTAATTTTTTTTCCCTGTTACAAGTGCAATAAGATTATGAAAGGGAGAGAATCTACCAGGGCTGCTAAAGAATCTTCCTCGCCATTTTGGGGCATGCCACTAGATGTTGCGATACAAATAGCAGCAAGCACACAGAAGTTGTTTATGACCACTTAATCTAAACTTGATGGGGTATCCCACCCCCTCACCTAACATGGAATAATAGTCACATGTCTCAAGAAAGGGTCCCCTGCTCTCAACCTTGCTGGGAAATGGCATTCCTGGTCACCAAGTTTCTTGCTGGTCCTTTCTTCAGGAGTTTCAACTCCCTGTTTCAACTCAATCTGTGGCCAGGATTAACAGAGGTCCTGCTGTGTCTTCTGCGCTTATGTGGACAGCTATATTCACCAGTCTCCTGAAGCTAGCTTGGCCCTGTGATGGTTCAGCTCCATTCACCTGAGGAATCTAAGGACCCATTACTTTGAAATTTCATAGTGTGAATATCCAACTCAGAGGCTAACGTTTAGTAACGCCACTAACACAGCATCTGTGGACCAGTCACGGTCCAACCAGGAAAACAGAAACCACCATAAATATTTAAAACCAAGGTAACTCAATTTAACATAAGGAATTGACTACACCACACAGGTGATGGAAAATCTGAGAAGCCAAAGGGGGATGGTGAAACAAGCAAGAGAATAGCAAGAATAGCCTATCCAAGGCTAGGAGGGAAAGGGTCGGGAGGCCCAGGGCCTGGACCCACACAGGCCTGTCCTGAGGGAGCTGAAGCCCTGGAGTGTGGCCACCCAAGGAAGAACCACCTGGAAGAAATACCCTGGTGTCTCCCCTCACCCCACCCACCTCAGAGTTTCTACCAATAGTTTCCATTGACTGAAAAGGAACCTGGGAGTTGAAGCCAGGATCAGGGTTGAAGCCTACACTACAGCCCAGATCAGGGAAGGCATAGTGATGGACCCACCCTGGGGTAAATAAGCCCAAGGCATGCACAATCACAATAGACATGACTGTCAAACCTGTAAAAAGGAAGGATGTGAATGAGTGACAGTCATGGCAGTACAGAAATGGCCTGGGCATGTGGGCATGCCCACAGGTACTATCACAGAGAGTGGGAATCCTGAGTAAAGGCTCAAAAGAGGGCCATGCAGGGCATATTCCAATCGCCAGATACTATGGATTACATACACTGATTTACAGAAGACTTGCAATTGCTTGCAGAATTTGACTAGAAGCAGACTGAGCCCAAGGAGATTAAGTAACGTGCTTAAAGCTGCCCTATAGTTTGCTTCCGAACCTCAACTCACTGACCGCAAAGTTTCCATTGACTGCATTGCACCCGAAACACACTATTGCAGTCCCAAAGGTGTCCGCACATATGTCCCTCTGGTAACACCATTAGAGAGACAGCGCTAGTGCTGATGCCAGGAGAGGTCTGAAATGCATGTTTTTCTACCTTTCATGGCAGCTTCCTCCTCAGCCCTACAAATATTCTCTTGCCACCAACATGCACTTTCCTCCCCCAACCCCAACCAGCACACAGAGGCACACGAAATACGTGCCAATGACCTCTCCAAATCCACTCGGGGGAAATAATGAGGGAAAAAGAACTGAGGTGTGACTCCAGCCGTGGTGTCTTTATTCCACGAGGAGATAAGGCTCTGTGACAAAGGGATGGTTCTTTAGTGATGGATTTGCCAGTTCCAGAAGGGGTACTGATTTGGTCAAACCTTTCAGTGAGAACCCCCTAAGTCACAGCTGACTCACCTGTGGAGAAATCCAACTTTTGAATTATTTTTGTTTGTAAATTTGAATGCATTCAATCCTAAAATTGGGAGGCCTTCGAGATAGGAAAGGAAGAGAAAACCAAAAAAATAGACATATATCAACTGTGCACTGGGGTCTGTGGCACATGGTGTGTGCCTGTGTGTTGTGGGTGAGGGTGTAAGAGGGGGAGAAGAGGAAGTAAAATAAAAATTTTCATCCTGAGTTAATATCCTGAGTTATTAGGATAGCACGATAACATTCTAAGTAAGATTCCTGGAAGCGTGCCATACCCTTTGAGAGGCTTTTCCCTCAAGTAATGGATTTCTCATTTCTTAAGTAAGAACTCCATGGCAGACGTGTAGCCAAGGCAGCAGGTTTGACTGCACTTATGTCAACAGACCTTGGAACTGATTGAGATGCTCCCTGATCACCAGGAATCCCTGATCGTGAGCCCTGATGATGTTAACCTGCAGACTGCATGTGTGTGTGTGCACATGCCTGATGTCATTATATCTAAAAGCATTTTCTTAAAGATATTAGTTAACTCTGGAAGATTTTAATCTGCAATCTTTCAATAAGTATAGTGTTTCTTGCTAGTACAAAGTATAAAATACTTATAAGTATTTGTTTTACCAATAAAAACCAGGAAAACCATTTTCCCAAGGCATAATATAATGGTGGTGGTAAATTCTGTCTAATAGAAAATATGTAATTTTAAGTTCTCGAAGATTCTCATAGCTGAGTTAAAAGCACAAACGGTAGAATTTAAAACTTGACAAATCCTACTGGTGAGCTGTTTTCTCTGGGATAGTTTCTATCATTTTTTTCAAACTATCGATGTAAGTGTGCTTTCCATGAAAAAAATTACTCAAGTATTTATAATGGTCAACATTTCTTAAGGAGCAGATTGTGCTTTGCAAGTTGTGCCTTAAAACAGCCCTCAGACCAAAGCAATACACACATAAATGTGTAAGGACTGTTGTAAAGTCTACATACCTGTCAAAACTCTTTTGCAGATGCCGTTATGAATCATAAGTATATTAATGTATCAGATCTCTAGAGATGTTGAAATGAAACATTAAATTTCATGGAACCATTTAGGTGGCTGGGTGTGATTGGGTGAGAATTTTCTTTGGGTAATGGAATTAAGTGGTTACAAGTCCATATAGGCCCCATTCAGCATGGCAGACAGGTAAGCAAAAAGAAGAGGTGTCTGAGATAGCTTTTCAAAGAAAAAGAAATAACCCCCCACCCCCAAGGTCACTTTTTTTGCCCTCTAATTTCAAAGCATGTTTTTGTTTTTGTTTTTCACTCAGCAAAGCAGCAAACTCCTATTTTGGCAGTAAAAGGCGGTATTTTCCGCATGTACAAAATGAGTGTTGGACTCAATAGGAGGCTTTGTTCAGGTCTGGCCTGGCTCTTCTCCAGGGTCCCAGGTCACAGTGACCTGCCAGCTGTCTCTATGGCTCGGCTACAGTCAGCGTCCTGCTCTCGAGATGACACCAATCCTGTGCTCAATATGTTCCCATTTAAAGAAAAGGTTATGCTCTATCCTAACCTCAGGCAAACTCGGTGTCACTTAAAGTCTAATGGATGGTGCAGCTCTTTCCTAGGAACGAGATCAAAGAACTGGAGTGGAAAAACAGCTCCCTCAGGAGACTCGGTTCCCTGGTCTTACTCAGTTAGAGCCAGAAATCAGTGGGCCCTTCTTTCTAAAGACCAGGAGCAAGTTGGTTGAAATAGAAATACGACAGATCTTCAAGTGCAGTTCTAACTTTAAAAAGGAGACAAAATAATTTCTTGAAATCACATACTTGCTCCTGACAACTCTATGGTTTCATAATAGATTCGTCTAAAATAGTATCTGACGATATTTAAACTGTCACACTGCCGACTCAGATCTGACAGGTCTGACACCTGAAGCACATTGTTTTCTGACTTACACAGACAGGTAAGTCCAGAATTTCTCCTTGTGGATCTCCTAGAATATTAATTTGGTTAATAAACTCCCCCAAAAAGGCCCTCTAGTGTAGAACACATGGGAAACAAGGAGTTAATTGGTTTCTTTGCTACCAGACTTTTTCAAAGGTTTTAATTAAATAGATGTGTCCCGGTACTTCCCAAGAGAAGGCTGAGGCTTCAGTGTTTAAGTTGGAATCCTGTTTTGTAGGGGGAGACCCTTCAGAATTAATATTCTGTTGTGCTTACTTTGGGAAATGCAGGTTTAGTTGATCCCTTTCTTCACACCTGGCGGAGATGCTCCCACCACTGGATTTCTACGCTTGTTCTCTTGCCGGAAACACTAGCCCCGGGCAAACACTCGGCTGGCTTCCCACATAGCCTTCGGCTTTACTCACAGGTTACTTTCTCAGACAGGCTTGCTCTGATTGACTTTTTAAAAATTCAGGTACTTTCCTTGACCTTTCCTTGAGCNCTGAGGCTTCAGTGTTTAAGTTGGAATCCTGTTTTGTAGGGGGAGACCCTTCAGAATTAATATTCTGTTGTGCTTACTTTGGGAAATGCAGGTTTAGTTGATCCCTTTCTTCACACCTGGCGGAGATGCTCCCACCACTGGATTTCTACGCTTGTTCTCTTGCCGGAAACACTAGCCCCGGGCACTCGGCTGGCTTCCCACATAGCCTTCGGCTTTACTCACAGGTTACTTTCTCAGACAGGCTTGCTCTGATTGACTTTTTTAAAATTCAGGTACTTTCCTTGACCTTTCCTTGAGACTTCTTCCCTGTTTGTTTTCCAATGGAGCACCTTCTAGCTTTTACTATGGTGCTGTTGATTATCTCTGTCTCCCTCCCAGCTAGAAGGGAAGCTCTTTAAAGGCAGGGACCTTCGCATCATCACATTCAAGGGACATTTCTCAGCCTTCATCTTACTCAGCCTCTCAGAAGAATTTGACACCATTGAATGCTCTGTCAGCTGTGAAAATATTGAGATAGTCTGAAAATACTCCTTGGACTCCAGGACGAGGCTGTCTTTCCTGCCTGACTGGCTACCCTTCACACATCCATCCTAGGTTCTCCTCATGTTTTTGCCGTTTAAACTCGACAATGCTGAGGGCTCAGTCTTTGCTCTACCTTCATTCACTTTCTGGGTAACCTCACACAGTTCATGGTTTTATTTTTTTTTAAGATCTATTTATTTTATATGAGAGAGAGAGAGGAGAGAGAAAACGAGTGGGAGGGGCAGAGTCTTAAGCAGATTCCCTGCTGAGAGCAGACCCCGGTTGGGGACTTGATCTCAAGACCCTGAGATCACAACCTGAGCTGAAACCAAGAGTCGGACGCTTAACCAATTGCGCCTCTTAGGCACCCCAAAATTCACAGTTTTAAATATCATCTATAAGCTGGTAAGTCCCAAGTCATGTCCATAGCCCAAATTTCCCCTACCCTTCATTGTTAGAGTCTGAGCTTATCAGGGCAGGAAAAGCTATGCTATGTCTAACTTACTAACAAAATGAAAGTTTTTTTTCTCACTCCTACAAAATTCTCTACTACTGTCCCTTGTTAGGCAGCTCTACTGGGCTTGGATCTCGCCTCCAGCAAGTGGCCCATAGGTTGGGGCTTCTTGCATTGTGGGGCTCCCTTATCTTCTAGAGCCCCCGAGTCCTTCACTTCCAGCCACATGCTGAAGAGAGAAAGAGCGTGCAAGATTCACAGCTATTTTATGTTTGGGACTGAAAGTGGTGGATCTTACTTCTACCTACATTCCATTCTCCAGAACGTAGTCCTATGTGTCTTCTGGTAAAACGGAGACTGGGAAATGTAGTTTAGCTGGGATCCCAGGAAGAGGAGACCAAGGTATTGATGAGCTGTGCCAATTTCATTACAAGGAGAAAGAAGCAGTACCACCAATTTTATACATTGTCTAAGCCTGTCCCTACAGAACCCTACCTACTGTTTATTTGGAAATGCATTCTTGATAGTTTTTTTTTATTTTAATTTAATTTAGTTTTAACTCCAGTATAGTTAACATACAGTGTGATATTAGTTTCAGGTGTACAATAGTGATTCAACACTTCCATACATCACCCAGTGCTCATCACAAGTGCATTTCTTAATCCCCATCACCTATTTCACCCACCCCCCACACCTGCCTCCCCTCTAGTAACCATCAGTTTGTTCACTATAGTTAAGAGTCTGTTTCTTGGTTTGTCTCTCTCTATTTTTTCCCTTGCTTGTTCTTTTTGTTTCTTAAATTCCACATATGACTGAAATCAATTGGCATTTGTTTGTCTTTGGCTGACATTTCTCTTACTCTCTAGCTCCATCCACGTCATTGCAAAAGGCAAGAGTTCGGGGGTTTTATGGCTGAATGATATTCCATTGTGTGTGTGTGTGTGTGTGTGTGTGTATACATATATATATATATCACATCTTCTTTATTCATTCATCTATCCATGGACATTTGGGTTGTTTCCATAATTTGGCTATTGTAAATAGTGCTTCAATAGACATCAGGGTGCATCCTTTTGAATTAGTGTTTTCGTGTTTTAGGGGGTAAATAGCCAGTAGTATGATTACTAGATCATAGGGTAGTTCTCTTCTTAAGGCTTTGAGGAAACTCCATACTGTTTTTTAGAGTGGATGCACCAGTTTGCATCAGTGCAAGAAGTTTCTTTTCTCTCCACTTCCTCGTCAACACTTGTTATTTCCTTTCTTTTTGATTTTAGCTGTTCTGACAGGTGCTATAGGTCGTTTTTGAAATGGAGGAGTGATGTGTATTTAGTGATTGGAAAATGAAATGTGCACCAATACAAGAAAATTTTTAGCTGACTCAAATCTCCTGCAGAGTAAGGCCATGTTAAAATGAATATATCTATGCTATAAAAAGTACAATGTTCCCCAATAAGGCAAGACCAATATGGGGATATTCAGATTTATCTTTAAAACTTCTAGAGTCCTTTTGAAGATATTGTTCATTCTGTTCTAATAACAACAGAATTAATCTTACTGATCTGATTAATCTTACCTGAGTTAGTAAGCATATGCATCCTTAAAACCCACATGAAGATAGTCAATAGTCAAAATTTTGCTGATGTAAAGAGTTTAAATGAGCCTATAGTAGAGAGATAAAAACTTTGACCAAAGAATGGACAGGTCTGGAATCAAATTCATTCAATCTCTTACTTGATGTGTGAATTTGGCCAAATATTTAACTACTCTGAGTAAGGCTATTCTTCCTCATCTATAAAATTGGTACACTATATAGATAATATGATACATATGTAATACCTACATAATATTGTCATAAGTGTTATATGAGTTAACATATATAAACCTCCTGGTAGATACTAAATGCCCAATTCTTAGCTATTATATTGCCTTTATTGATTTTAGTGTTTTCTCCTAAATTGTACTTACTAAGACTTTAACATTTTATTATCCTTGTTTATTACAACCTTAGTTACAAATCAAAGACATTTGTGTGGTTAAAGTCTTACCATTAGCTGAAAACTTTGCTTTGAATGATTTCTGTGTCATTTCCACCATCCTTCTTTCTCTAAGAGACACCATGATTTTGTGAGTTCAAGTACTAAATGGCAGGTTAAATCATATGAACAATACAGTACCTTCTGGCATTGATTTCCTGTGCAAACCAGAGATTCAAGCAACCTAGGTTTCTCCATGAACTGGCTTTTAAATAATGAACAACAATCATCTGTTTACCACTTAGGGTCCCCGAGGGAAACTTGAAGATGAAATATTGTGTACCTACCACAATGTATTTGCTATTTAATAGTCAGATATAGACCCTTTTAAAGGTCATTGTGGTTACAGAAGCTGGAAGTGATTTTTATGGCAAATTAAGTTTCCATTTCTTGAGCTCAGCTCTGCAGACTCAAGAGTGACCATATTGGATGTGCTTGCATTTCACTCCTTCCCTCCTCTGACAGGAGTCATGATCACCCCTTTGCTCATCTTGCTTGGCCAGCAATGAGATTGCCAGACCANCTTACTGATCTGATTAATCTTACCTGAGTTAGTAAGCATATGCATCCTTAAAACCCACATGAAGATAGTCAACAGTCAAAATTTTGCTGATGTAAAGAGTTTAAATGAGCCTATAGTAGAGAGATAAAAACTTTGACCAAAGAATGGACAGGTCTGGAATCAAATTCATTCAATCTCTTACTTGATGTGTGAATTTGGCCAAATATTTAACTACTCTGAGTAAGGCTATTCTTCCTCATCTATAAAATTGGTACACTATATAGATAATATGATACATATGTAATACCTACATAATATTGTCATAAGTGTTATATGAGTTAACATATATAAACCTCCTGGTAGATACTAAATGCCCAATTCTTAGCTATTATATTGCCTTTATTGATTTTAGTGTTTTCTCCTAAATTGTACTTATTAAGACTTTAACATTTTATTATCCTTGTTTATTACAACCTTAGTTACAAATCAAAGACATTTGTGTGGTTAAAGTCTTACCATTAGCTGAAAACTTTGCTTTGAATGATTTCTGTGTCATTTCCACCATCCTTCTTTCTCTAAGAGACACCATGATTTTGTGAGTTCAAGTACTAAATGGCAGGTTAAATCATATGAACAATACAGTACCTTCTGGCATTGATTTCCTGTGCAAACCAGAGATTCAAGCAACCTAGGTTTCTCCATGAACTGGCTTTTAAATAATGAACAACAATCATCTGTTTACCACTTAGGGTCCCCGAGGGAAACTTGAAGATGAAATATTGTGTACCTACCACAATGTATTTGCTATTTAATAGTCAGATATAGACCCTTTTAAAGGTCATTGTGGTTAGAGAAGCTGGAAGTGATTTTTATGGCAAATTAAGTTTCCATTTCTTGAGCTCAGCTCTGCAGACTCAAGAGTGACCATATTGGATATGCTTGCATTTCACTCCTTCCCTCCTCTGACAGCAGTCATGATCAGCCCTTTGCTCATCTTGCTTGGCCAGCAATGAGATTGCCAGACCTAAGAAGGATGCAGTTCTCCTATGTGCAGCTCTATGAAGTAGGAAGTTTAAAAAAAAGTAATTGGGATTTTCTTGGTTTTCTTATTACTAAAGCCTTTCCTACCAGGCAAGAGGTGTAATCAAGATATTCTTTAAATTTACAGTCACATTTTCTGTTATCTTGGTAAAAATTTAACAGGTATGCATCATGAAATGATTTTTGAGCTGTTTTCCTTTCTTCCTTCCTTCCTTCCTTCCTTCCTTCCTTTCTTCCTTCCCTCCTTCTCTTATGTTTTTATGTTTTAAAATAGAGATCATCTTGGGGCGCCTGGGTAGCGCAGTCGTTAAGCGTCTGCCTTCGGCTCAGGGTGTGATCCCAGCGTTATGGGATCGAGCCCCACATCGGGCTCTNATACTAAATGCCCAATTCTTAGCTATTATATTGCCTTTATTGATTTTAGTGTTTTCTCCTAAATTGTACTTACTAAGACTTTAACATTTTATTATCCTTGTTTATTACAACCTTAGTTACAAATCAAAGACATTTGTGTGGTTAAAGTCTTACCATTAGCTGAAAACTTTGCTTTGAATGATTTCTGTGTCATTTCCACCATCCTTCTTTCTCTAAGAGACACCATGATTTTGTGAGTTCAAGTACTAAATGGCAGGTTAAATCATATGAACAATACAGTACCTTCTGGCATTGATTTCCTGTGCAAACCAGAGATTCAAGCAACCTAGGTTTCTCCATGAACTGGCTTTTAAATAATGAACAACAATCATCTGTTTACCACTTAGGGTCCCCGAGGGAAACTTGAAGATGAAATATTGTGTACCTACCACAATGTATTTGCTATTTAATAGTCAGATATAGACCCTTTTAAAGGTCATTGTGGTTAGAGAAGCTGGAAGTGATTTTTATGGCAAATTAAGTTTCCATTTCTTGAGCTCAGCTCTGCAGACTCAAGAGTGACCATATTGGATATGCTTGCATTTCACTCCTTCCCTCCTCTGACAGCAGTCATGATCAGCCCTTTGCTCATCTTGCTTGGCCAGCAATGAGATTGCCAGACCAAAGAAGGATGCAGTTCTCCTATGTGCAGCTCTATGAAGTAGGAAGTTTAAAAAAAAGTAATTGGGATTTTCTTGGTTTTCTTATTACTAACGGCTTTCCTACCAGGCAAGAAGTGTAATCAAGATATTCTTTAAATTTACAGTCACATTTTCTGTTATCTTGGTAAAAATTTAACAGGTATGCATCATGAAATGATTTTTGAGCTGTTTTCCTTCCTTCCTTCCTTCCTTCCTTCCTTCCTTCCTTCCTTCCTTCCTTCCTTCCTTCCTTTTCTTCCCTCCCTCCTCCTCTTATGTTTTTATGTTTTAAAATAGAGATCATCTTGGGGTGCCTACGTAGCACAGTCGTTAAGCGTCTGCCTTCGGCTCAGGGCATGATCCCGGCATTATGGGATCGAGCCCCACATCAGGCTCTTCCACTGGGAGCCTGCTTCTTCCTCTCCCACTCCCCCTGCTTGTGTTCCCTCTCTCGCTGGCTGTCTCTCTGTCAAATAAATAAATAAATAAATAAATAAAATCTTTAAAAAAAAAGATTCTCTCTAAAAAAAAAATTAGAAATCATCTATAAGCTTATTCTTAGAACATAGTGATGCTAAGCAAATGTAGGGACTCCCAACGGCAAAATAAAGTCCTGAAGGCTCTCAAACACAGTCACATACATTTTCCGTTATTTCTTTTACATACAGCTTTTGTATTGGCCTCTGCAGGACAAACCAGCCTTCCCCTGATCTTCACCTCAGACTAACTGAGTTGTTTATTAGTTCTGCTTTGAGGAAGAACACAGAACATAACTCTGAATTCTGTGTCTTGCCCTGAAAGTATTGTCATTTCCCTGACACTGGACCATAAACTGGCTGAAGACAAGGAGGGTGTCTCCTGTATCCCTGCACCCCTTCGTTTTACTCATAAGAGGAGCACAATAACTGCTTGTTGAATTGTTGAACAGAATTGAATATGAAAAAGATCGTCAAAGAATATTGCTTAGGTTGCAGCCAGGGAAGGTTCTGAGTTTGATCTACTGGTCTGGTTGGTTTGACAGAAGGCCAGCTTAGCTTACTGTGGTTAGGAGAATTGCCGGTCTGTTCCAGGATCTGTAGATAAAACTTTATCCTCTAGCCTGTCCTGATTCAAATCTGCATGAAGAAAACCCAAGCTCTCCCTAACCTCAAGAGAAAACCAGGTCAGTACAGCCTCTCAGAAGTCAACAATGACTTCTAGGAGCACGTATTGGAAGAAAATCCATAGCCCAGCTGCCTTGCTAATAAGCACGTCCTCTCCTCTCTCATGCTTGCTACTGATATATATAAAGCATTTGGTGTGTAATTGCTATGGCCTGAACTCTCCATTTCCTTGCAAATATGTGTATATGTGACTTTCACACTAATGACTACCACGTGGTATAGTAAAAACCCATCAGCATGAAATATAGCATTTTTAGAAGGCTCTCTTGCATCAGTGAAGCCCATTTATGCAGCTGAAAATGTTTTTATCTGTCCACTTCGATGTGGGGAATGGGTGTCATTAGTAGGACATGCATAAACTGAACAGGTAAAGCCAACTCCATGAGTGTGGCTTGATGCTGGCTCCAGACCTACATACATGTGGTTATATGAATGAATGGATGCCATCTGCCAATGTCCTGAAAGCCACTCAGAGCTGCTAAAGGGAAGGAGGCAGAAGGTCTGAGAGACAGCTCATGGGCTCATCCTTTCCTTTTTCTTCTTTGTGTTTGGTTTTCAGAGGAATCTTAATAGATGGGGGGAGTTCATTTATTTGTGAATTGAAGTGGTCTTGTTCTAATTTTCACATAAGGGCAGCAGAAGAGGCGAGAAAGGTTGAGAGTTTGAGAGGGCAGTCCTTGTGAGCGAAGTCCCCCAGGCTTCACAGGCCAATGTGATTTTGAGGTCAGATGTGTTTCGAGCCCTGTTATGAAGTATGTTCGCCTGCAGGCATTACAAATCTTAGAAAATGGCACTAGTAAGTGCTTCATTATCCAGCAGGAAACTCGGCCAACTGTCACCAGGAACATCTGTATCTGATTGTCAAAGAAAGAGAGAGGAAGGAGTTTCTACATCCCAATCAAACGTAAGAAAATGCAGCCGAGTGACGCTTGAATAGTGCCAGTGTGAAAATGAAGTGCAAACAAAGTGCCCATTAAAAAATGAAGTACATTCCTAATGGATTGCAAGAATCATTGAACACAGTCCAAGACTCCCGAAGAAGATAAAGAAGAGCCCCTTAGAATGTCTTGCAATGTATCTTGTGCCTCAAAATTTACTTCGGCATTTTTTTGTTTAACACTTCATGTAAGGCAGAAAAGATCATCCTTAGAAATGCTTCTACTAAACTTTAAAAATGGCTACTTCCACTTTGGAGAGTTTTGAAATATTCACAATAATCACATTCTTTAATTTTTATTTTGAAATAATTATAGATTCACATGCAGTTGTAAGAGGTAATACAGAGAGGTCCCGTGGGGTCTTTATTTAGTTTGCCCCATTTGTTAGTGTCTTGCAAAACTATACAGCAATATCACAACCAGAATATTGACACTGATACAGTCAAGATACAGAACATTTTCATCTCCATAAGGATTGCTCATGTTACCCCTTTATAACCACACCCTCTTTCCTCAATCCTCACCCACTCCTTTATCCTTGAAAACCGCTAATCTGTTGTTTCTATAAATTTGTCATTTCAAGAATGGTCATATAAATGGAATCATACAGTATGTAATCTTTTGGGATGGGGTTTTTTCATGTAGCAAAAATTCTCTGGAGATTTATCCAGATTGTTGTGTATATCAGTAATTGTTCCTTTTACTTGCCGAGTAGGGTTCCACAGTAGGAAAGTGCCAATTTGTTTAACCATTCACTCATCGAAAGAGATCTAGGTTATTTCCAGTTTGGGGCTATTACAAATAAGTCTGCTATAAACATTCATGTGCCAGTTTTTTGTGGACATGAGTTTTTATTTTTCTGGGATAAATGCTCTGGAAGGCAATTGCTAGGTCGTATGGTAGTTGTATATTTAATGTTTCAGAAAACTGCCAAAGTGTTTTCCAGAGTAACTGCACCATTTTACATTCCTACCAGCAATGTAGAAGTGAGCAAGTTTCTCCATATCCTCACCAGCATTTGGTGTTTTCATTTTTTAAAGACATTTTGGTAAGTTTATAGTGTGATATCTCATTGTGATTTTAATTTGCAATTCAATAATGGTTAATGATAAGGAACTTCTTTTCATGTGCTTATTTGACATCTCTATATTTCCATGGGTAAAATGTCCCTTCATGTCTTTTTTCCATATTTTAATTGGACTGTTTGACTTTTTACTGTTGAGATTGAGCCGTATTATATATACTAGATATTATTCCTTTGTGAGATGAGTGGCTTGCAAATATTTTGTCCCACTCTGTAGCTTCTCTTTTCCAGTGTTTCACATGAACTTTTACAGAGCAAGAGCTTTAAATTTTGACAATATCCGATTTATTATTTTTTTCATTTTATGGATCATGCTTTTGGGGACAAGTCTAAAAACTCTGTCTAGTCTGAGACCCTAAAGATTGTCTCCAACATTTTTTCTAAGACTGTAAAATTTCCTGTTTTACTATTAAGTCCACGATGCATTTTTCAGTTAATTTTTGTATGAGGTGTGTGGGTTAAGTCAGGCTCATTTATTTTGCGGATGGAAATCCAGGGGCCCCAGCACTATTTATCCAAAAGCTTTCTTCCTCCATTGAAATGCTTTTGTACTTTAGTAAAGAATCAGTTGGGCATATTTGTGTGGCTCTATTTCTGAGTTCTATGTTCTGCTTCATTGACCCATGAGTTTTTCCCTCCCCCAGTAGCACACAGTCTTGATTATTGCAGCTATAATAAGCCTTGAATTTGGTAGAATGATTTCTTCCACTTTATTCTTCTTTGCAAAATTGTTTTAACTATGCTAGGGTCTACGCCCTTCCGTATAAATTTTAGAATGTTTCTATTGATGTCTACAGAAAAAATCTCACTTGGCTTTTGGTAGATACTGCAGATAGATCTGTCTATCAATTTGAGGGGGATTGACATATTTAGTCTCTTTTCTTTCAATTCACAACATAATATGTCTCTTCTTTTATTTAAATCTTTGACTTCTTTCATCAGCATTGTGTAGTTTTCAGCATACAAATCCCGGATATGTTGTGTTAGCATTACACTTAAGTATTTAATTTTTGGAGCAATTGTAAATAGTAATGCATTTTTAAAATTTTGGTGTTGGGGCGCCTGGGTGGCATAGCGGTTAAGCGTCTACCTTTGGCTCAGGGCGTGATCCTGGCGTTACGGGATCGAGCCCCACATCAGGCTCCTCTGATATGAGCCTGCTTCCCTCTCCCACTCCCCTGCTTGTGTTCCCTCTCTCGTTGGCTGTCTCTATCTCTGTCGAATGAATAAATAAAATCTTTAGAAAAAAAAAATTTGGTGTCTTTCTGTTTATTGTTAGTACATAGAAATACAATTGATTCTTTGTATGTTTATTTTGTATCCTGCAATGTTAATGAACTCATTAGTTATAGGAGGGTTGGTTTTGTTTTTTTTTAAATAAATTCCTTGGGATTTTCTATGTAGATAATCATGTTATCTACAAATAGAGTCTTATTTTTCCAAGAGTTTTGATCATGAATGGGTGTTGAATTTTGTCAAAGTCTTTCTCTACATCACTTGATAAGATCATGTAACTTTTTCCTCTTTGGCCTGTTAAAACACTGGATTACTGTTCTAATGGCACCTGGGGTTTGTCTTAATCAGGTTTGGTAAAACATAGAGACATGGAAATGACTGTCATGAAAGGACATATTCATTCTATTCACAGATCCCTAGAAAAAAGGGCATGGCACACCGTGATGAGAGGGGCACAAGAGGAAGCCTTGTGGTTAGTCAGGAGGCAGAGGGAGTGAGGAGAAAACTTGGGCAAGAGACGTAATTGTGATTTGCATGGGAAGAAATGAGCAAGGCAGGGAAGGGGGGCTAAACAGGTTTAGGATTTAGGCTAGTTTGAATAATTTCAGGGGGCTCCTGGATTTAGGAGTGTCCTTAATTGGCTGATACCTGACCCTGGGGGTGGTTAGGGCAGAGGAATAGTGGCCCAGAATGTAAGAGTTTGATAAAGGAGGCAGTTGGGATGTGGGTGCTGGATTGGTTAGTTTGCATATGAAAGGAGTGCTTCCTGCTGAGTCCTTTGCTTGAAGAATCAGCCTAGAGGCAGTTCCTTCCTCATCTGGAAGTTCCCAGATGTTAAGATATCAAATACAGAAAAACATGGTTAATTATTCAATTAATTGATTTTTAAATACTGAGCAAGCCTTGCGTCCCAAAAATAAACCCCCCTCGATCATAGTGATATAGGAAAGATGTTAGGGTTTGAAGCCGATGGCCAAGAAAAAATTCTTGAGACGTCTTTGGTGCAAAAACGTGGTTTTATTAAAGCATATGGCAGGACCCATGGGCAGAAAGAGTTGGACTGGGTCCTGAGGAGTGGCCCATTATATACTTTTAAGTTGGGAAGGGGTTAGGGATAGGGCAAGTTTCTCTGAGGAATTTGGAAGCAAGGTTTCCAGGACCTTGAGGGGGCTAGTTATTGTTGGAAAAAGGTCATTTATTACCGTCTAACAAAACCTTGGTCATGAGGCCCTTCAGATGTATATTGGTGGGTTATATGCTTGGCGGATGATTGTCAACAAGTTTCTTGGTGGGTAGAGGTAAAGTAAGTTTCCAAAGGAATTTTTATAAGTTAAAGTGGATTTACAGGACTGGGGGTCAGCCCAAGATTGCCTCTTGCCTTTAGCAAACTATTAACAATGAGGCAGCTGAGTTCCTAGAGGAATGTCACTCTACCTGTTTCAAGGACTTGTTCGTGGGCTATAGGTAGGAAGGAAATTTAATTTTTCTTTTGCCTTTGCTTCCCACATTAATAGTATATAATTCTTTTTATATATTGTTGATTTCTGTTTGCTAATATTTTGTTAGGGACTTTTGCAACAATATTAATGAAGGATATTGATCTGCAATTTTATTTTTTGGTATTGTTTTTGCTTTGGTTTGGTATCAGGGTAATACTAGCTTCATAAATGAATCAGAAAGTGTTTCCTTCTCTTGTATTTTCTGGAAGAGATTGTGTAGAATTGGTACTAACTCTGA
This sequence comes from Ailuropoda melanoleuca, assembly GCF_002007445.2. Taxonomy (NCBI): domain Eukaryota; kingdom Metazoa; phylum Chordata; class Mammalia; order Carnivora; family Ursidae; genus Ailuropoda; species Ailuropoda melanoleuca. The sequence continues at coordinate 35,611,397 of NC_048226.1, forward strand.
TAGTTTAGTGGAGTCTTCAGTGAAACTGGGTCCAATGGTTTAGTTTGGGTAACTTTTAAAATTACAAATGTAATAATTTTCTTAATAGCGAAGGGCTATTCAAATTACATGTTTCATATTGGATGAGTTGTGGTAGTTTGTGTTTTCTGAGGAATGGGTCCATTTCTTGACAGTTGTCACGTATATGTGTGTATAATTGCCTGTGGTGCTCCTTGATTATCCTTTTGATGTCTGCAGAGTCAGTAGCTATATCTGCTCTTTGGTTTCTGATCTTGGTAATCTGCGACTTCTCCCTTTGTTTCTTTGTCAGTCTAACTAAAAGTTTGCTTATTTTATTGACCTTTGCAAAAAGTCAGCTCTTTGTTTCATTGATTTAAAAAATTTTTTTTTCTATTTTCAATGCCATTGATTTCTGCTCTTTATTGTTTCCTTTCTTCTCCTTGATTTGGCTTTAGTTTGCTCTTCTCCTTCCACATTCTTAAGGTGGGAGTTTTAATTTATTGATTCAAGATTTTTCCTCTTTTTGTATGTATGTGTTTAGTGCTATAAATTTCCCTGTCAGCACTACTTTAGCTGTGTTTCACGAATTTTGATACATTGTATTTTCATTTCCCTTCAGTTCCACGCATTTTTAAATTTCCCTTGAGACTTCTTCTTTGACCCATCCATGAATTATTTAAACATGTGTTCTTTAGTTTCCAAGTGCTTGGAAATTTTCCTGTTATCTTTCTGTTATTAATTTACAGTTTGACTCCATATGGACAGAGAATATACTCTGTATGGTTTCACTTCTTTTAACACTGTTGCGGTTTTTTATGTCCCAGGAATGGTTTGTCTTGATATATGTTCTATGGTCACTTAAAAAGTCAGCGTATTCTGCTGCTAATGGATGGAATATTTTACACATATCAATTAGATCCTGTTTATTAATGGCATTATTGAGTTTCTTTATATGCTCACTGATTTTCTGTCTAAAAGTCTACCAATTGTTGAAAGATGGATGTTAAATTTGCCAGTATTTGGGGATTTGTCTATTTCTTCTTTCAGTTCTATTGGTTTTTACTTCATATATGTTGCAGCCTATATAGCTATCTGTGAAGTGGCTTTCTTATAGACCCATAAGCAGACACACACACGCACGCACACACACACACACACACACACACAGTATGTCTTCTAATTCACTCTGCCAATGCCTGTCTTTTAATTACAGTTTTCAGACCATTTAAATTTAAATGAATTATTGACTTGTTAGGGCTTAAATCTACCATTTCATTTTCTCTTTTCTGTTTGTTCTCTTTGTTTTACATTTCTATTTTCTCTTTTTTCCCTTCCACTGGGTTACTTATACTTTTGTTAGTGTTCTATTTTTATTTATCTATGGTGTTGTTGAGTACATCTCATTGTACAGCTTTTTTAGTGATTGTTCTAGGTATAGCACGATACATTTATAACATCACAGTCTTTTGATGTTGATATTTTATCAAGTGAAGTATAGAAACCTATTTCCCTTTATATCCCTTTTCCTCTCCAATTTATAATTGTTTTAAGTATTTCCCCTACATACATTTTGAACCACATTAGACAGGGTCATGATTTTTCCTTCAATTTAGAAAATTTAAGAGGAGAAGAAAAGCCTATCATATTTACCTATATATTTGGTTGCTGTTTTCTTCCTTCCTTTCTTCCTTCCTTCCTTCCTTCCTTCCTTCCTTCCTTCCTGATGACCCAAGGTTTTTTTCATCATTTCCTTTCTGTTGAAGAGTATTTCCTTAAACCATTCTTTCAGGGTATGTCTGCTGTCAACAAATTTGCTTGGTTTTCCTTCACCTGAGAATGTCTTGATTTCCCCCACATTCCTGAAGGATATTTTTCTTGGGTATAGAATTCTAGGTTTATGGTTCTTTGCATTCAGCACCTGAAAAATATCGTGCCACTTCCATCTGGTCTCCATGGCTTCTAATTCTGTCATTTCATTTGTTTTTCTGCTATAAGCAAGATATTGTTTGTCTCTGGATACCCTCAATATTCTGTCTTTAGTTTTCAAAAATACAGTTATGATGTGTCTTGGCATCAGTTTATTTGAATTCATACTGTTTGGTGTTTGCTTAACTTCTTCAATCTGTAGGTTTATGTCTCCTGCTACATTTTGGAAGTTTTCAGCCATTCTTTCTTTGAGTTCTTTTCCAGCTTTGCCCTCTTACTCCCTTTTTTTAGGACTCTGATGTCACAAATTGTAGATCTTTTTTTATAGGCCCACAGGTCCCTAAGAGTCTGCTTTCTTTAAGGTCTTTTTTCTTTCTGTTGTTCAGATTGGGTAATTTTTATTACTCTATCTTTCAGGTCACTAACTTTTTCCTCTGTCCCCTCCATTCTGCTGTTGAGCCCATCTGCTGAATTTCAACCACTTCTTCTTTTGGTTATTATATTTTTCAGTTCAAAATTTCAAATTGTGGTTCTCCTTTATATTTTCTATTTCTTTGCTAACACTTCTTATTTCTTTTCTGAATTTTTCTATTTTTTTTTCATTTGTGACAAGCATGTTCATAATTGTTTGTTGAAGCCTTTTTTCATGATGGATGATTTAAAGTCTTTTTCAATTAATTCTAACATCTCTGTCATTTGGTGTAGCCTCATTTTTCATTCAGTTGGAGATTTTTCTAGTTCTTGATATGGAGAGTAATTTTGTTATTTTAACTTGGATATTTCTGTATTATGTTCTGAAATTTTGGATCGTATATAAACTTTCAGTTTTAGTTTTTCTTGTTTTTTTGTTTTGTTTTATTTTTTGGTTTTTGTTTGTTTGTTTGTTTTGGATACCATTCTGGCCAGAAAAGGGGGGTATGCTGCCTCATTACTGCTAGGCAGAGGTAGACATCCAGGTTCCTCATTTGACCTCTGCTGACACTCAAAGAAGGGGACCTCCTCATTACTACTGGGCAGGAATAGGAGTTCTGGCTTCCCACATGGTCTCTATTGACACCATGGTGGCAGTGGTTTCATTACCACTTGATGACAGTCAAAAGTCCTGATCGTCTGCTCTTCTGACAGCCTCCCAGTGGGGAAGGAGAGGGTATCCTCATTACTGGCATGCAGGGGACTGGATGCTACGTAGTAATAAAATCTGAATGCTGGCACAAATGAACATCTGGTCAGTGGCCACTGCATCATGATATCTCAGGAAGGTTTTGTCAGCTCTGCAGTTCCTATAAGGCACATCTTTTTTGGTTAGTGACAATCAGGGCATTAACAGTTCTTTCCAGAGAGCTGGCCCTGATTCTTTAATTAGCTGCAATTCTGAGCTCAACAGTTATTCCTTCTGCCCAGGTACCTTACTACTCTGAAAGGATCTGGCCACATCCATAGTGCTATATGTCTCTAGTTTACCCTCTTATTCTCCACACTGAAGGCCCATCTGCAATATTTATTCCACTATGAGAATTATGTATAGTGTAATTTCCTCCATCTCCTTCCCTTTCATAGTTGAGTTTATCCCCATCAACTGACTTTTCCAGTTCCTTTAAAAATTATTTTCCCTGTATGTTCAGACCTATTCCTTATTTCCCTATCATCTCTTGGTCACTGGCTCCTCCTCTACTTATTTCAAGTCAGTGTTATTCTACTTTTCACACTTTCTGATATCAGATCCTTATCTTAGTAACACTTACATGCTGTAATAGCTATCTCATATAGGAAACATGACACATGGATGAGAACAGCCTTACTCTGAATATTCAGAGAGCAAAGAGGGAATGCTGGACATGAGTGAGTGGAGCTCAGATTTGTAGGTCAGTTGTTGAGTCAGTATTCCAAGTAGCAGGGATTTAGAGGTAATGCTCTTTGAATGTGGAGTTAGAATGCCTTGAGGACTAATTTGGAAGATGTGCTTGCCCTTATAATTATGTGATGAACTATAGAGAGGCAAGGTATGCTCTGATGTTTTAGTGAAGAATTAAAGACACTAAACAAATCATTACTTGATTGCCATCTCTGTGTCCCCACTACCCCATAAATGCTATATTTGTGTAATTTGATACAGCATCAAGCAGGCCACCAAGGAATAGTTATTAAGCCCAATTTAAAAAACATGATCCTATTTGAAAAGGAAAGAATGAAGAAAAGAAGGAAATGAAAGGAAGGGAGAGGAAGGGAAGAAGGAAACAGAGCTTGTATAACCTTAGTGCTGTCCACCTGCACCTTTGGTCTTTCCCTGACTAGGCACATGGTAGGATCCCACTTCCTGACCCATTTGAGGTCTGGCACGTAATTGGCCTATAACATGTGACAGATGAAGGATGCCACTTTCTGGTAGCCTAACTTAAGAGCTAAGGTGTGATTCTTTTAGCTATGGCAAGCAGAACTGCTCCAGATGGGTGAGGCTGCATTCCTGACTGAGAGCAAATCAAGTGTGGCTCCCTGCCAACCCAGCAAGGACATTCTATTCTGTGTGAGCAAGAAACAAATCTTTATAGCTTTAAATGATAAAAAGCAGGAGTTGTGTGTTATTATAATATAGTGTAGCCTGTCCTGAATAATTGAAAATAGCAGGAGTATGTCTTTAGCAGTGGGAATATACATTATTTTTCTTTTTTCTTTCTTGTCTTTTTCTATTTCCTAGTTTTTCTAAAAAATTTTTTAAATCTATTTTTGACTTTTCTAGAATGGGTATTATTTTTGTTATAAGGGAATAACCTCATAAATAAATTAGGGATACATTTTATGATTTGTGTATGTTTGTAATTTGAAGTGGTGTTACATTCTTACTGACAGATGCATGAAGTGTACAGAAATTAACACCGTGTTCTTGAACCTAGGGTACATTTTAGCATGTACTCCTTAGTCATGAACAACTCTGACAGTGTTACGCTGTCATTGAATCCTGGCCTACCATCTAGAGATGGGGCTCCTCCAGCCCCTAAAAAATGCACTTCCATGAGGGTAGTGAACCCCTTGGGGTCTTAGGAGACATTTCCCTTTTATCTGTGGTTTGCCTCCTCTGTATCTGTCGTTTGCTAATGAGGCAGTGAGGTAGGCAGGCAACACCACCAACAATGATAGGCATTGCTTATCAGAGGATTGTGTTTGCTATTTTTCCTTCCTCCATCTTTCCCTTGTCTCTCTCTCTCACACACACACACACACACACACACTTTTATTAATACCGTGGGCAGGGTCATTTGAGAATACCAGAACATCTGCATGTTGTCTTTATTAGACAAGAGGACCTTTCATTTGAATGTTTTAGAGAGACCTGGAGAAAAGAGATCTAGTTTCTACTCTGGCCCAAACCCAGACCTCTGAGGCACAGGATTTTACATGAGTGTATTTGCACATAGTTGCTGGCTGACCTGGATGAGATCAATAAAATCCCACGCCTTCAAGCTGGCAGACTTGAACCCAGGGCCAACCTAGAGAGAACAGACTGGGCCTCAGCCTGGTGTTTTTTCTTTGAACCTCCTCTGGCACAAAGAGAAGACAGTTTTGATGTCTTTGATGACTGAGTTTCCATGGACTAAAACTAAGAGTCTCTAGACATTTTTAAAAGGCTAATATTTTCTTTGAGATTTTGCCTACTGCCTCCAGAGGATTATTCACAGTTTTCTTCTACTTTACTAACCTAAAAATGTATAACACAACAGGCTCTCAGTAGAAATAAAAACCCTCTTATTGGACCTATTGGAAAAAGATAGTAAAGCCCTGGTTTTACAGATAAACCCTTTATAGTCCTCACCTCTTCTTCTGTAGTCCTTCAGAACCCGTGCTTAGTGTGAGATAATGAGTTATATTTCTGAGTAACAAGTTCAAAAGGACCAAAAAGAGCGAGGTTAGTGTTTAGCACTGATGCTAAGGAAAAACTTTGGGGAATGATCTTTTTTACATTTTTTTAAAGCACCAAAGATTGTTTAGATCCCAAATTACCTAAAAGAGAAAAAACAGCCTTATTAAGAACTTTTACATATTTAAAATCAGATTTAGAATAGTGAGAGATTATGACACATGTACAAATTTGTATAAAAAGCTTCTCTACCTTTACCTGGTGGTTTCATTAAATTTTTAATTATAAAATAAATTAAATAAAAAATAGATACCCTCCAAAACAAAGACTTTTAATCAAATCATCTGGTTTATCTTCAAAATATGCAATTCCTTTGTATTCCCTAAAATGTCTAGGTAGAGGCAAAAATAATTTTTAAGTTTTTAAAAATGCCGACCCTTATGTACACAGTTCAGTTACTTACATTGGGAACTGGGTCTCAGTGTGGAAGATGCCTGGGGATCTTGCAGACTCACAGGGCTCTGAAAAAAAGTTAATAACCCTCTTGCCTTGTTACTAAAAAAGACCCAGGCAAGGCATTTCATACACCCGCAGGGATCAGCCTGCTGCCTGAACTGTTAGCCCAGTTCTGTAGGCTCCTTCTGCTTTCATCTCCTCTTGCTTACATTTTACAAAGGTGTTTGTTGCAATGAAATTGATTGGCAGCACACTTGGCAATTCAAATCGAATTGGTTGTTCCTCCTTTTTTAATTCCATTAACCAAGATGAATGCAATGCAATCTGTGGGAGCCCTACATCAAGAACTCAGGTCCCGGTGCTGTGGGACTAGCTCGTACTTCATGATCAAGGACCCTTATTTTGTAGATCTAACGAGCATGGAGAACAGCTTTTCAGTTTTTCTGAAAGATAAGCTTGTGCCCTGATCTGGATTCTAAAATTGGAAGCATTTGGAAGTTGCTCTCATTTCCTGATATATATAAAATATATTGATCTGCAGAAGAGGAGGCCCATATTTCCTCAGTGAAGGGAATCAACCAACCCATCCATCAACGAGTAATTCTTCCCTGGGCCCTACTGTGAGGAAGCTAGCTCTGGAATTTGTGGAAACATTGCCAGCAAATGCTGTCAGACGTTGGTGGATTCCAGAGAGCTCCAGCTCTTCAGATCCTTTGAAATCATTTTCCAGTCCCTTATTACGCCCAGAAAGTTCAGCTGCTGCCTTGATAATGCCAGCAGAGAGGGTTGTAGCTGGCGGGCAGAGAATGAGGGTAGAAGAGGGAGTATATGCTCAGGGCTTGTGGGAACTGAAGCTTTGGTTGCCCCACACGTGGAAGAATTCGGACTCCCTGACTATCTGGGTCACACACCCTCCTGAGCCACGTCAGAGGTCATATCATTTTGACTTGGGAAAGACGGAGTTGGCACCTACCTATGCAAGATTTTTAAGTTATGGAGTCAAAGGGGAGGAAGGAGGCAAGGGGAATAGAGGAAATGTTAGCAACCAGGAAGGACACACGTGTGCTTGCTTGCTTGCTTACCATTAGCTAGTGCTTCCGTCAGAAGAAATAGGTTGTTCCCAGGGTTGAGGTCCTGCTGGCCCAGTCCAATCTGGAACGTGTGCTAATTGGTATGCATTTCTCTCTTTCCGCCCCAGGACAGCTTTCCTGCCCGCTTCGGAGGAGTCCATTTTGTCAACCAACCCTGGTACATTCATGCCCTGTACACGCTCATCAAGCCATTCCTTAAAGACAAGACCAGGAAGCGGGTAATGCAAACAAACACCCAACGGGGGGGATGCCGAGGGGCAATTACCGAACCCTCCTCTTGATCTCTCTGGATCCCTTCTCTCTCTTTCTCTCTCCTTCTCTCCTTATTTTGCACTGTGGGTTTTCTGCTTTTCTGCAATCCCTGAGCCTCAGCTGGAGTTTGCAAATGGCCTGGATTTAATCAATAATTTAGTAGAACTGGGTTATTTTCAGAGTCCCAGTGACAAACCAAAGGAAACTTTGAAGGCATGCAAATACCAGATGTCCATTTTACTGTAAATGCTCGAGGGAGCTATGGGGTCAAGCAGCTTCCCGTTCATGGCATATTTTAATAGCTAGCATTTTGTCCTGCAAATGTATTATCGTGATGAAGAATGTTTACCATTCGTTTTTCTTCCCCACGGCTCTTGGGTCATCGCTGCCAGCTCCATCACCTTTGGAGGCTGGGAAAACATTCTTCACGAGAAATAATAATGCTTTTAGGAAGAAGGCTTTTAAAGTCTTAATTGCATCAGCTGATGACATTTGGGAGGCTAGCACCTTCCATCAGAGCCGGGGTTTTTCATGGCATTCTGATTAGCCGAGAGACTGAACACTGTTCCACCACTCACTCTGAATCTCAGTTTCCTCGTTTAGAAAGACGGGGAGACTAACATCCAGATCACCAAGCTGTTGGGTAATTTAAAGAGGCAGCGTATGAAAGCAGGTAGCGTAATGCCACTCATGCGGTACAAACTCAGTGACTCTTATTCTCTTTACCACTTAGCTTCCTTTCTTTCAAATTTCCTGATTTCAGTTACCTTCTGGGTCAGGTGCATCACCTCTCAAGGGAATCTGACCAGGGTCATTCTTTTTTTTTTTTTTCTAATTTATTTAGTTATCTATTATTTTATTTATTTGTCAGAGAGAGACAGAGCACAAGCAGGGGGAGTGACAGGCAGAGGCAGAAGCAGGCTACCTGCTCAGCAGGGAGCCCAACGCGGGACTCCATCCCAGGACCCCAGGATCATGACTTGAGCCAAAGGCAGACACTTAACCAACTGAGCCACCAGGTGCCCCTGACCAGAGTCATTCTTAACAGCACCTTACATATGCCCCTACACCCAGGGGACCCCATGTTGGGGAAGAGTCTGAGTATGCAGGGGGAATGATGATGTGAGTCCCCCCCACCTACCCGCATACACACTCTGCAGTGTCCCTAACTCCTAAACCTCAGATGCTTCCAGATCCTTAGGAAACATTGCAGCAGGGTATGGGAGGGGTAATTCTCCTGTCCCCAAACAAGGGTGGGACTAAGAACTAGAACTCACTAGCCTAAGAAGGCAGAGACATTTGGAAGCATTTTGCAATCTGTCGAAGGCTCAGGACAGTGCTAAGGACAGAGAAGTGTTCTAGACTGTTCCCAATATGGCTTCAGGCTTCCCAGTGGCTGCATCTTCTACTCAGAAAGGAGCTAGTGGAATTCCTCCCACAAAGCAATTGACACTTGCTGCCGTCCGGTAGAAAGGAGTTTCTGGAGCTCTGGGCACAGAACAGAATCTGATAGGTAAAGAGTCCAGGCTCTTATCTATTGAGTTCTTCCATAGCACTCCAGGAGACGGGCCAGTTTCCACAGCATTGCTTATCCTTTAAGAACTGGAGATGTTGGCTGTTGGTGGGAATGCAAGCTGGTGCAGCCACTCTGGAAAACAATATGGAGGTTCTTCAAAAAGTTAAGAATAAAACTACCCTATGACCCAATAATTGCACTACTAGGTATTTATCCAAAGTCTACAAAAATACTGATTTGAAGGGACACATGCACCCCAATGTTTATAACAGCATTATTAACAATAGCTAAATTATGGAGAGAGCCCAAATGCCCATCGACTGATGAATGTATAAAGAAGATATGGTAACTATATGTAATGGAACATTACTCAGCCATGAAAAAGAATGAAACCTTGTCATTTGCCATGAAGAAGCTGGAGCTAGAGTGTGTTATGCTAAGCTAAATAAGTCAACCAGAGAAAGACAAATACTGTATGATTTCACTCATATGTGGAATTTAAAAAACAAAACAGATGAACACAGGGGGGAAAAGAGAGAGGCAAACCATGAAACAGACTCTTAACTATAGAGAACAAACTGAGGGTTGCAGGAGGGGCAGTGGGTGGGGGATGGGCTAAATGGGTGATGGGTATTATTAAGGAGGGCACTTGTTGGGATGAGCACTGTGTGTTATATGTAAGTGATGAATCCTAAATTCTACTCCTGAAACTAGTATGACACTACATGTTAACTAACTGGAATTTAAATAAAAACTTGAAACAGAAAAAATGAATATCACAAATAAAATTGATAGTACAAAAATTCTTTAAAAAAAAAAGAACTGGAGGTATTGGGTGAGTGGGTACAAATATTTGCTCTAAACACCAGGGCTAATATTTATCTCCAGGTTTTCCATGCCTCAAACACTATAGTTCCTCTTCAGAGGTGTTTTGCAAAGGCCAGAACAGGTGGATTTCCTCAAAAGCAGTAATTCTTATTAAAATTGAGATCCAATGTCAGAAAATGTACATTGTTTTCTGAAGTGCTACAGTGCTCTTCTGAAGAACGTTAGCACTTAGCTTCTTGTTCCTTTCCTTTTTAAATGATGCCATTACATCACAAGTTAAAATCAATAAAACAGAATAATGTAGCAAGTATATGCCTCTATTACATAATGTTGTAATATAGTCTGTAGTATATAGCATAATTGATAATAATTTTATGGTATATTATTATTCTATATTTCAGTGTTTTATTTTATTATTAATTTTTTAAGATTTTATTTGAGAGAAAGAGAGAGCATGTATGTGCAAGCATGAACAGTGGGGGGGGGCAGAGGGAGAGGGAGAACCAGACTCCCTGCTGAGCAGGGAGTCCAATGTGGGACTTGAATCCAGGACCCTGGGATACTGGCCTGAGCTGAAGGCAGGCACCTAACTGGCTGAGCCACCCAGGTGCCACTATTTTTAAGTATTTTAAAAGTCCCATTTACATTGCATAGTGGTAGCTGTCGTGTGTGTGTGTGTGTGTGTGTGTGTGCACTTCTGTGTGTATAATCAGTGATCCTACACATGGGTATAACTTCTGTGAGTTGAAGAAGTGTGGGAACTGATATCATTCCACAGATGGACTTTAAATAGACTTTCAGAAGTCAGTTCCTAAATTGTAGGAAATGGTCATTCTTGACTTATGGCTTAACCACTTGGTGAATTTGTCTGAAAATAATTGTAATTTGGGGACGTTTTATCCCCTGCTTGGCCAGTTTCCATCACCATCCATTACATGTTTAGAAGATGCAAACTTATTTGGGGTGTTAGCCCTCAATCCAGACAAATGGAAGATGGCTGTAAATATATCCATAAGTTCTCAGGCCACAGTTTTCAGTTCCACTGACTAATGGATGGGGTTTTACCTTATGCCCACATCACCCTGGGATCTGGGAACGTATTAAAAGAGTAAGAAAACACTATCCCTTTTCCTGAGTATTCTTCTCTTCCTGTGGGCAAGCAAAACATAAATGAACAAGTCAGAAAAAATGGAAGTCAGAAAATAATAGTTAATTGGGGGCAGCAAGGAGGAGAACCAGAGTGAACAGGTGTCTCTGGGACAGATTGAGGAAGAGGCCGCCGCTTGGCAAAGGCCTAGAAAGGACGGGGAGACCGAGAGGGTACAGAGGGCAGAAAGCCCTTGGGGGGGTGGAAGGAACAGAACAATGTGGGGATGCCCGTGAAGCATGATTGGGGGTTTGCATGGCCTACAATGTTACCCCTTGGATCAGCAGGGATAATTAGGAGATTACTCTATGTGTAAATTTGGGCCATGGCCAAATAATACCCAATTTGTTCATAAACTTCATTTTTTAAGGACTATTAATTCAGCCTCTTTTCTGAGCAATAAATTAACATTTTATGAAGATTAAGCTGCAGACACAAAATTGAAGCCTCTTTAAACACCATGATCACCAGCAGCGTATCCAATTTGTCATTGCTAAATTGCGTATTAAGCTAAATAGTTGCTTGTATGTTTTGGATTTTTTGTTGATAATTATTTTTTCCTTTCCAGATTTTCCTGCATGGAAACAATTTAAACAGCCTTCACCAGCTAATCCACCCTGAATTTTTGCCCTCTGAATTTGGAGGAACCCTTCCTCCTTATGACATGGGAACTTGGGCCCGGACGTTACTTGGTCCAGACTACAGTGATGAAAATGACTATACTCACACTTCCTACAATGCAATGCACGTGAAACACACATCCTCCAATCTGGAAAGAGAATGCTCACCCAAGCCGATGAAGAGGTAAGACCTGCATTATCAGGGCCTCCCAGTCAGAGGTCAATAAGCATTTTTGATTTGGGCCTATTGCGGGTTAAGTAATTGAGGACCTTTATGGGCACAGAACTTGAATAAAATAAATTGCAATACATTCTCAGCTGATTTCACCAGAATTGAAAACAAATGGGGCTTGGCTGGCCCAGAAATCGAGTTGTCCCTGTTGTATTAAAGAAACAGTTAAAGGCTGGACCTTGATCATGTCATGAATACAGTGCTCATCTCTAGGGAGTCTGAGTTAACACACAGACAATGAAATGTTGGGCCTTTGAGATGCCCTGGATTGAAAAAGCAACCTGCCAGAAAGCATTCCTATCATCCATGCATTTAGAACCATTTATTGAGCATTTATTTGCCTATAGACACTGATGGGCCCTGGGAACATGCATATGAATAAGACATCAAAAGAACAGAGAAGTGTGGCCCAGGAAAATCTGTCCAGTAAGACTTTTGTCAACATGTTTATAAAGCGGGTGACACTGGAGCTAGGCTCTGAAGGATGAAAATCAATAATCCAGGCTTAAAAAGGAAGAGAAGGCATTTTAGACAGAGGGGACAGACAGAGGGATGGGATATTCTGGTGTGGCCAACAGTTGCACAAGGGGTGTGGGGTGAGAGTGGACGTGGAATGACATTCTAAAGATTGTTGCATCTGGGTGATGAAGTATATTGCATACTGAATTTAATGGAGTGCCATGAAAGAGGGATTTTTAAAATCGATGTATAAATAATATGTGGGTGCTTTCTCTTTGTAAAAATCAAAACCTTATTTTTAAGGCTATAATCCCCTTCAACCACTATCCCCAATCTCAACCCCAATTCCTCCCAAAGGTAACCACTGTTATGAGACTAGGGTGGACCCTTCCATTCCATTTTCCATATATTACATGCATCTATTGACACCCATAGAAAATATCGAATATTCTGTATTAGTTTGCTAGGACTGGTGCAACCATGTACCACAGACTGGGCAGCTTAAACAACAGAAATGTGTTTTCTCACAATCCTGGAGGCTCAAAGTCCAAGATCAAGGTGTTGGCAGGGTTGGTGTCTTATGAGACCTCGATCCTTGGCTTGTAGATGCCTTCCCTCTCCCTATGTCTTCACATAGATGTCCTTCTGTGTGTCTGTACCCTAATCTCTTTCTATACCAGTCATGTTGGATTAGGACCTACCCTAAAGACTTTGTTTTACCCTAATTACTTCTTTTAAAGTCTGTATCTTCAAATACAGTCACATTTGGAGGTACTGGGGGTTGGGGCTTCAACATATGAATTTAGGGGACAGGGCACAGTTTATCCCATAACACATTATGTACATCCTTCTATACCAGTAAATCTAGACACATCTCATGCTTTTAATGCTGCGTGGTATTCCAACAGATGATTATGTCACAGCGTAGCTGTTTCCTTCTTGATGGGCGTTTAGCTTATTTCTGAGTTTTTTCTCTAGTCCGAATGAAGAGACTCAGTAAAAGTCCTTGATATGCCTTCCTTCATTCTCACAGGAAGTTCCTCAGGTAAACTTGGAGCCCTGTAGTCGCTGGGTCAGAGGGTGTGTGCGTCTTAAATTTAGCCCACGCTCCCTAGCAGCCTTCCAAAATGACCGTTCGGATGGATATTCCCACCAGCATGTGTGAGAATGTCCTTCCCCAGACTCTTGAAAAGTACTTGATATTATCAAACTTTAATTCTAATCATCATTCTGATGGCAGGACAATTCTGTGTCATTTTTGTTTTCATTTGTGTACCCTCACCAGACATAATTAGGCAGAGAAATGACTCTGGTTTTTATGAAGATCATGGAATTCACAGGGAAATGTAGACTAAAAGCCATCAGAAGGTGGAAGAAAGCCATAGCTAATACTGAAGCAAAGAAGACTGGCTATAGTCTGGAGGAATTTGGGGAGGGAGGAGAGTCACTGTTAGCAGCTCCTTTGGATAACTGGGCTTACACTGATGTCCTGAAGCAAGAGAGAGTGTCCAGGAGGAGATCTCCACATTTCCTGGTCAGCTGGGAATATTGCATTCACATGTCTGGTAAAGCCTCTCTACTGAGGATGGAGAGATCTGGAAGTTCATTTTTCCCCCAGGTTAGCAGCTGACATTCTCTGAAAAGTGTTGGTCACGGGCTTGAGAGGCTGGCTTGTGTCTCTACGGTGAAGGGACAGACCTTACTGGTATAGGTAAGATTGTCTTGCCCAGGTTCTGACTGACTCTCACTACAGGCTCCAGCACAGTAATGATAATAATGTAACAACTCACACTACTGACACTGCTTGGAGTCCTTTATCTGCATTAACTCTCTAAATGCTCACCATAACTGAGAAAGGTATGATCATTTTTCCTATCTCACAAGCGAGGAAACTGAGACACAGAGAGGTTAAGCAACTCCTCAAGGTCACACAACTAGTAAATGGCCAAGCTAGGATTCAGAGCTGGACAGCCTGGCTCCACACTCTGCGTTCCTGTCCTCTGTAAAATATGGCACACTGTCCACTTTTCTTCATACTTTCTACCCTCACCTCTAATGCCAGTCTTCTCTCTCCAGTCCCTCCATGGGCAGGAACATTGACCCTTCCTGTGGTCTGTCCCTACCTTATCTCTATAGACTTAGATAAAGTTATCATACCTTCATATTTGTTGGAATGTCCAAAGTCCAGAGGCATAAAATAGGAATCTGCCATTCTTTCTCCAGATGATCAGTTACAGACTTACATCTCTTTTGGGTGATTAGACATGTCCTGACTCAAAGTTCTGGCTCTGAGTTGACATTGAAGATCAGAGGAGGTGATGGCCTCCATTATGAAACAGTGAAATCTGGAGACTAAAATCTTTGTATAACATTTATTCACTTCACACCCTCCTCAAGAATCAAACTCAATGTCCAACACACAATAGACACACAACAGACACCCTGTGCATGCTTGCTGCATATGAATGAATTAATGTTGAATGAGCTGCTACCCTCCAAAACCCACCCTTGGTACAGCTGTCCAATTGCTCCAACCAAACTGTCAGCTCCCAGATGGAGAGAGCTGATTTCTCCTGTCTTTCATGGATCCCGACTTATAGTATCTTACAGCCTAGTAAGGGAGATGAGGTTTGCCCACAAATAACTCTAATATAGTGCAGAATGGGAGAGGTACTATAAAGGAGATGTAAAAACCTGCTTCAATGTTCTAAGGAAGCATTCACTAATTTCAATGAGGAAGACTCTTAGAGAAGATTTCTTGGACAAAGGCAGGTTTTGGGAAAGGTAAGATATTGAAGTTAAAATGCATGACTATGCCAGAGAAACTAGTAATTGTGTACACATCTCATTACCTTACCAAGGCCATCAAGGTATCGTGCTCATTCTTGCTTTCATTGCTGGTAGCATCCTTGGGCCATTGCTTGGGGATTTTATTTATTTATTTATTTATTTATTTTGGGGGGTAGGGGCAGAGGGAGAGAGAAACTCCAGCAGACTCTGTGCTCAGCACAGAGCCCGATGCGGGGCTCGATCTCATGACCCTGAGATCGTGAACTGAGCTGAAACCAAGAGTGGGTCACTTAACTGAGTACGCCACCAAGGTGTGCCCCATTTCCTGGGGATTTTAAGCAGCAGCAGGATGGGCAGTGAAGAGATTGGTACCCGCAGTGATGCAGCAAAGAGGGACTATCCCAACTGTGGGACTGTGCTGTCAGGTGCTTCATTGATGGAGGTCGGTGTTGACTGAGAAAATTACAGGGACAGAACAGCCACCATTCATAGCATCTCTGAACCTTCAGAACCCATAGGAGCATAAGGAAATGGAAAACAGAATTGGAGATCTTAAAGATCATCTCTTCCAGCTTCCCACACGATGTGGTGTCTGTCCTCCAGCCCAGGCTGTCAGCCGGCCTCAGCGTGCATTGCCCAGAGATGAAGAGGCAAGTAACTGGGCAGCGTGTGCCCTGTAGCATGGCTTTAGGAAGTACCTCCTTGGTCTGAGCCAGATGACCTGGCTCTGCCCTGTGGGATAATGTTCTAACTTCCAATGGGTAGACACTGCCCAGAGTCCCAATCCCTGCCAACATAATTCCCACCAGTCTTCAGGTCCATTTGGAGTCAAGTAAGCTTTTGTGGACGGTACGTGGAACCTAGCCACTCTTTGTAATGTGGTCTCTGAGTTCCAAGTGGCTCAGAACAATGCTTTCTGACATGTGTAGAGTAAAACCCAAGATGTATAACATTCCCAGTGGATCAGTGGTTCTAACAAGCTCTTTACTTCTTCCAGATAAATTTGATTCAACCCTTAAGCAGAAAAACTTAAAAAAAAATTATTAGTTTAGCACCTGGGTGGCTCAATCAGTTAAGAATCTGCCTTTGACGCAGGTCATGATCCCAGGGTCCTGGGATTGAGCCCCGCATAGGGCTCTCTGCTCGTGGGGAGCCTGCTTCTCCCTCTCCTCCCCGCTTGTACTCTCTCTCTCTCTCAAATAAATAAATAAAATCTTAAATAAATAAAATCTTTAGAAAAAATTATCAGTTTAGATGGAAAATTTTCTGAACAGATTATTTCAATATTGATCTGTTCTTTAATAAAATGATGCTTTTATGGGCTTTTGAATGTGTGGCATTCTCTGCTTCAATACTAAGTGACCCCAAGGTATTGTATTTTTACCTTCTTGTTTCTGTTTTTTATTTTACAATTTACTCTGTTTCCTTGCTCCTGGGCCATCAGCTGTCGCTTTCCGTTCCTGGAACTTTGTATGTCAGAAGCACTCTGTTTCCTTCTATCTAATTTACTACTGGACTGTTTTCAGCTTGGAAAGTAGGTAGCCCAACTTAATAAAACTGTCCGACAAATAACAGTAAATAGGTTCTGTAATAGTTATGATGATTTGGCTGCAAATGAGATAAAACTCCAACTGGACTGCTTTACACAATATGGACAATTGATTGTTTCACATAATGAGAAGTCACAGAGTGAGGTGACTACAGAATTGTGTGTTCCAGTAGCTCATTGGTGGCGCCCTTGACCCAGGCTCCTTCCCCTGTGTCCTGCATGATGAAGACTTTCCAGGCAGGAGTGCACCCCTGATTCACACCGGCAGGTATACCCAAACCAGAGGGGCTTTTTGCCACCTAGGAAGGAAGGAGGGGATGGCTTGGGGTTGGGACCCAGTAGCCTGATGTTTCTGCTTCATGAAGCAAGGACATGGTCTTTTCATCAGTGTGTAGATTTTGTGATATCTCTTTCAATTATTAGGCTTTTTAATTATTGCTTATTAATTGCTTTCTGGTTCTAGCCTTAATCTCTAAATGGCTATAGATATTATTTAAAAGCCTTACACACAGACACAGAGAAACACACTTTCTTGAACTATTGGAGGATGATTAGTCATTTTGGAGAAGTTATACTTAAAAAGCACATATATGTATATATTATAAATGTGTTCATACACTCACATATATGCTATATTGTGTATATATGTATACAGAAATATGTGCATGTGTATATATTGAAATATATACAGATGCATATACATAAACACATACGTAGATTTTTTAAAAGATTACTGGTGACAAACCTCGTGCACATTTTATCCTAAGATCTGATTCCGAGTAAGGAACTGGGGCTTTCCCCAGAGCTGGAGCCGTCCAAGTGCACATTGCTCTGCAGATAGGGCGCTTTGGAAGAGCCCTGCTCAGATCCCTGCACTCAAGAAGCACAGGTGTGACCCGCCCCCTGCAGCCTGGGAGGCCACACAGATGGCCCGGAATGCCTTCCCTCGTTATCTCTAGGTCTCTACTAAGCCTCGCCAGCCCTTGAGTTGATGATCTCAAAGAAATAGAAAGCTTTCCTGGCGTTTCTGGGCAAAAATGAAAAGGAGTGGTCTGAAAAGCCAGGCTGTCTGCCCTGTGAAGCTAACACCTCAGCCAGCAAGGGAGCAGCTGATTTTCCAAGCCTGGGGCGTGGGGTTGCCCTGGTGGCAGGGCCGGGTGCTGTTCTGGACCAAGCAGGATTGGCATAGAAAGGGGAAGGGACCAGATCAAAACTTTGCCCCCCCCCCAAAAGGCAGGTGGTCTCTGCCAGAGCAGCCAGGGAGAGAAAGCTTGTATCTTACACCATCGTCTCTTGAGTTGATCTTGAGTGGGTTCTTCTGGCTGTACCCTGGCAGACAACTTCTGTTTGCAGGAGAAACATCCCCCATGAAAATTGTATATAAAATACTAAACTTCTGTATAAACGTGCATTTTATGATTTCCCTCATTATCAGGATTTAGGAAATTTTAGAACCAGAGGAGGTTCCTAGAGATCACCTAAGTATCATCAGCCTTTCTGCTACAAGGACCTTTTCTTTTGCCCCCATATGGTATATATATAAGTTCTTGAGAAAACATTGCATTTGTTAAGTAATTATAAGCTCATGTTGCCATAATGTAATCCGTATTATTTCATAGAATGAGCCTAAGATCTTTAATTTTAATAAAAACAAAGTTACTTACTATTTAATTTAAATTTTAGTCTCCTAGATAGTAAATTCTGTTAAGTTTTGTGGCTTATAAACAATATAAAAATATCTGGCTATCCCCCCTTGCCCGTTGCTGCTTGTGTGAAGTCGCTGGGACTAAGGCTCAAGCCTCCTGGCTTTTCGTCTGGAGGTTTTCTGTACAGCCATGCAGCTAGCTCGTTCTAGAAGCATGGTGTCTTGCACATGGCAGATGTTCCATACATATTTAATATTTTATAGCCTGAAAAGTGTAAGTAAAGGGTGCACAGACGTGCCCCTTTTTTCACTACTGCTTAGATTTAAAAAATATTTTTCTTCTTCTAATTATCATAGTCAAGGTCCTGAGAAGTCTCACAGGGTAAAAATCTGTGTTACCAAAGCTCTTTGATCTTAGGAATCTTTCTGTGCACTCGTCTCCCAGAGCCTAGGGTAGGTGAACACCGTGCCAGCATTCACAATGGAAAATTAGGAAGCCGATTTAAGTTCATGGAGACCCAACTGGTCTGCACCTTGGCTGACAATTTTCATCCTCATTGTTTCCTGGAGGTCCCCACGCATGGGCTCAGGTGTACCTTTCTGCTTTTTGATCTGTGTTCAATCTGCCACACAAGGAAAGGGAGTATTACTTTATCTAAGGTATGAGGTGGGACTGTAGTCTTGTTGCCTCATGAATTTTCCAAAAAAAGATTCATGTCTCAGCACTGAAAGAGAAGCTCCAAGCCAGATGTTAGCAGGGCCATGGCTCTTTCTCAGAAGTCCAGAAATTACCAAAGCAGAATAACACGTTTTACTTCCCTTGGGCAGCAGGTAAGCTGCACAGAGTTATCACTACACCCAGCCACCAATGGAGTCAGTCTGAGGATAAGCAGAGCCAAAGTGGCTTTGAAGATACCCGGAGAGGCAGCGTCCAGGGCTGGGAGCAATGCCATGCCCACCCTGGCCATGTCTCTCGGGCAGATATTTACTGATCACCTCCTCCGTGTTGGCCACAAGCCCCTGTCTTTCACGGAATCAAAAGACCAGTGTCAACATCGCACCTCAGTGTAAAAAGTAGCAACATTGTACCACTCGTGCACGTGAGCACAATCCTAAGAGTCTGGTGATTAATTTTCTGTACCAGCTTTCTTTTTTTTTTTTTTAAGATTGTATTTATTTATTTGACAGAGATAGAGACAACCAGTGAGAGAGGGAACACAAGCAGGGGGAGTGGGAGAGGAAGAAGCAGGCTCATAGCAGAGGAGGCCTGATGTGGGGCTCGATCCCGTAACACCAGGATCACGCCCTGAGCCGAAGGCAGACGCTTAACCGCTGTGCCACCCACGCGCCCCTGTACCAGCTTTCTAAGTTAGCCTGACACAGCGATGATTCAGGTGTCTCTACTATGTATTTACATTTAAAGATGTTTGTCTCCAGGCTTTTGGTTTTTGTTTTTTAGCTATGTGATAATAGCATTCATAGAGTCAAAGCAGTCAATTCTTGAAATTGCCAGCAATGCCTGGGTTAGTTTTTGGTGCCGCCTGATTATAGACGAGGTTTGGCTAAGTATGTGCAATAACTGCTGTTTCATTTATTTATTAAAACTTCAGCACTTATTAGGGATCCAGACAAGTATATATAGAGGAGGAACCCTTAGAAAACCAGGAGGCATCTCCGCTTGCTCCAGTGAAGAATGGCACCAACTTTCCGAGAAACGATCCACCCTGGTTGACACTATATGCTGGGCAATCGGAGGGGGCCAATGCTTTGGGGTCTTGGCCAGCTGCTCTGTGTGGTAGAATTACTTCTGATTCTTTTGACCAAATGCCTTCATCTCTATGTTTCCTAAACAGCCCCTAGAAGATGTGACGAAGATGTCACAGAGACATCATGAGCCATCTGATTTGGGAGAAAGGGAGAAGCTGGGGGAAAGCCTGGGTTGAGTTCAGATTTCTGAGCCAGAAGGAAACTTTGGCTCCTGCCTGGGTGGTAAAAGTCAGTTTAACTGTTTTCAGCTGTCAATAGAATTGGCCATGACCTTGATGATCTTCCAGCATGCGGTCCTCCTTTTATGGGGTGAATGTATGCATTTGCTGGATAACTACTCATTTCCGGCAGAAGTCATACATCATCATGAAATACGACCCATAGGAAAAGAATGGGGGGTGGCAGTATGGAACAGGAGGACCCTTGTCTTCCAAGAGTCAGGGCAAAAAAGGTCCATTTTACTGTGTGGCCCGGGAACAGATGTTCCATATGGATGTTACGTTCAATAAAATCACATAATGCATCATTTCTTAATGAATGAGCCCCAGTCTCTACTGCCCTCCAAGTTTTCTCGTGACTAGTTCCCAGTTCAAACAAGATTGAACTTCTTAATTTCGGGGTGTCCCTCACTCCTACTTAGCCAGCTAATGTCTGAGATGTTACCACTCCCAGAAGCAATGACCCCTCGGGTAAGCCATGAATGCCCAGCATTTTATGTCGGTTATTGGATACTGGTGTGTTTCATGGATGCCGACAAGAATTTGTTAACATTTCTTAAGGAACAAAGAAAAATAGCTGCATAACCCTCTCACTACTGTGCGTCTGGCTGAGATGGATCTCCTGCTTTCTACAGCTTTCTTTTCTGTGGCAGAATTGAAGACGGGCATCTCCTTGCAAGCACATCCTATGTAGCCATGTAACATCCGAGTGAAAGAAAATCTATACAATGAATGTGGTCAATAAGAAAATGGGGCTGGATAAACTGTTGTGTTCAGGCCCATGTTTTCTCTTCTTTTTTAAAGAATGACATGAAAAATTAGGAGATAAAGCATTCGAAGCTCCTGGCAAAGCAACAAAGTAGGGTTGATTTCAAGGGAAGCAAACAGATGGGGTTAAACTGACAGTGTAGTTTCAAGCACAAATGTTTAGTTGCTCACGAGGTAGGTTCTTGAAATGATTTCTTGTTTACCAAAGCACCACAGTCAGATGCGGCTAGTTGGAAAGGGAGAGGTAGTCTGGGCAAGAAAAACAAAGAACGTTTCTTTCTTGTGAACATATTGCTATTGGTAAACAAACATTTTGCCCTATTCCAATAAAGCGAATGTTGTTTGTGCCCAACATCCAAAAGCCAGCAATGAATCTCGTTTATGAGCTGTGATAATCATATGGATGAAAACAAGTCTTTGGCATAACATGTGATCAAAATCTCTTTGCAGTGTCATTCCTAAAACCGATGTGCTGCTTGCATACAGAATTACAGAGTCCATTTAGAACCCTAAGGGAAGCCTTGTTGTACTATCATTTTGGCTTACGGTGTCCAAACTATAGTGTTTGAGTTTCTCTGTTGAGGCCACACAAGAGCATTTTTGAGCTTCCATTATCTCATGGAACCTCCTTCATGGTCCCTCTTCAGATGTGGCGGTTGCATTCCTGTTATTGTGGTGATCAGCCCCGGGGAGCCCCGTTTCACGTTGCTCCACTGCTCTCCAAGACGGACGTCGGGGCGGGGGGGCATGCACACAGCACCGCATCCTAATCATGGTCTGCTTGCTTCAGCTTTGTGACTTTGTGACTTTCGTGGTTACACATTTCTTTGCCTCTCTATTTGTCTTCTCCAAGACAAATGTGATCACCAAGGTCATGGCCAATTCTATTGACAGCTGAAAACAGTTAAACTGATTTTTACCACCCAGGCAGGAGCCAAGAAGATTGTTCTCCATCTTCCCTTATCAGAGTAGATGTGGGTTCTGATCACTTTCTTCCTCTGATATTTCTAGTTACGCGACCTTGGGTAAGTCACTTAACCACACCGAGTCTTGGGCTTCCTCAAGTATAAAGTGGTTCTAACCTCCGGGAGTCGCTGTCAGGTCCGATGGCGGCAGAGAGAGAAGTCTGCAAAGCACCGCAGGGGCGCAGGACAATAAGTAGTACCTTCCTTTCTTCCCCAGCCTTATTCGTAGGATTTCCATTTCTTTCCCAGTGGAAGTTTCCCACTAACAATGAAAATTCCCAAGTCCCCAGTAGAAAGGCAAACAACAATTAGTTGTAAGGGCTTGGAGGGAGATGACTTGAATCCCTGATTAGAAGTCAGACTGACATTTATTTCCCTCTTCTTTGCCATAATTTATGCAGAGAGCAAGTATTGGACCTTCTGTACCCTTGGAGCCCTGCACCCAGAAGACAGTCAGGCATAGTGAATGCAGGAAATGGGAGGCAAAACCACGGAGAGGGAGGAATTAGCAACACAGACCACTCCCCCGCACCTCTTCCTCCCTGTCTGATAAGATGACCTTGCCTTCATACAGCCCTGGTTTCCCACTGGCCACCCAGACGGTCTCTGCCTGCACCTCTATTTGTCTTTGTTAATTTCTCCCTCCTCTCCATCCCTCCCATCTAAACTGTTACCCATCTAGTCTTGAGTGTAATCTTTAAAAATGGTAATGATGCCACTCTTCAGCCTGACAGCCTCTGAAGACCTCCCCTTGGTCTTTGCATCAGATAACAGTTGTACTTCCCTAGCTCAGGCCTGGCCACCCTGGCTTCCTGCCCCCAACTCAGTGTGCCAGGCTTAATCCTGCTCCTGAGCCTCCCCTGCCCTGGGACACTCTTGCCCTCATCCATGGCCAATTCCTCCTTCATCAGGTGTGGCTTCTCCAATTACTCCCCTGAAGGGAGTTCTTCACCCTCTGCATTCCCATGGTCCTGCCCTTCCCATCCTACTATTCTCTATCACTGAATTGTATCCTTCTTAACAGGGATCACAATTCCAAAATCATGTATTTGTTGGTTTTACTTACATATGAAATCTCCCTTCTATATACATTATATACTCACTGAGGGCAGGGATTATGCTCTTTCATTCACCAGTATATACCCTGTGTGTCACATATTCCCTAATATGTCATAGATGCTCAATGTATATTTTGTGAGGAAGCAAGGAAGGGGAAAAGGAGAGAGTGGGGGAGAAAAAAGAAGGTAAATAGAAAAGAAGGAAGACAAAAAATAGAGAAGGGAAGGAAGGAAGGAAATATATGACAGTAAATGCTGTTAGGAATAAGGTACTTTGTAGAGTGATGAGGACATTGTTTCCAACCATCCATAGTAGAATAAGATAGTCTTTGTGATCAATGTTTGATTAGACATGGTCTTTGTGATCAACGTTTGATTAGACCTGGTCTTTGTGATCAACGTTTGATTAGACATGGTCTTTGTGATCAACGTTTTTAGAATTAGAAATTATTTCTGAGTTTATTAAAAACTGACNCGTGGTCTTTGTGATCAATGTTTGATTAGACATGGTCCTTGTGATCAATGTTTGATTAGAATTAGAAATTATTTCTGAGTTTATTAAAAACTGACTCATTAGTTTTATTAGTTCTCCTAGTTTCTAGAATTCCATTAACAATATTTACAATATTTAACTTTTTGAAGACTTTATTCATTTATTCATTCAATGAATATTTACCGAGTGCCTACTAGGCATCAAGATATAGTACAGGATAAAAGTGGCTAAGGGAGTTTTAGGTTAAGATGGCGGAGGAGTAGGGGACCCCTTTTTCAGCCGGTCTCCTGAGTCAAGTTGGATAGGTACCGGATCATCCTGAACATCCACAGAATCAGCCTGAGACGCAGGAAGATACATCTGGATCTCTACAAATGAACATCTCCAGTGCTGAGTATTGCGGTATGAAGCGGGGAGCTGTGAAACCGTGCACAGATATCGGAAGATAAATGGAAGGGGGAGGGAGCCGCTGTGTTCAGGCACCGGGAAGCGGTAGCCACCTGCACGGGGGAGCGGGTGGACTCGCAGACGGCACCTGCGAGACAGCAGACTGAGACGGTGAGCCGGGAGTGCGTGCCACCAGACTTCTCACAGAACTCCGGTGCGCTCACTGGAACCAGACTGAGACCAGGAGATGCGGAGCACGCAGGGGCAGCTGGCAGCTGGCAGTGTTAGAAACACAAAGGACAGAGACGCGCCGGCCCTGGAAGTGAGGGCTGGGATGCCGGGTGTGGGGCGCATATCCCGGGACACTGCAGGGTTGAGCAGCACCAACAGAAACAGAGTTAAAGTGGTCAGAACATCAGTGGACAACGGTCCACGATCCCTCTGTTCTAAGACAGAGGCTGAGATTCGGCCACTGCTGCTCTGACTCTCAGAAGAGGCACAGCAAACCGCAGGGAAAGCCTCCAGAGAACAAAAGCCTGGAAATACCGGCTCACAGTGTGCCCATCCCCATCCCCCCTCACAGGGGACACGGAGACTCTACCCAAACAGGGTTGCCTAAGTATCGGCGAGGCAGGACCCTCCTGCAGAAGACAGGCTGAAAAATCAAGAAGCCCACATCCCTAAAATCCCTATAAAACAAGGGTGCATGGCCTGGGTCCTGGTCAGTAATTTGGGCTCTGGACAACCCTGCAACCTCTCCTCATCAGAATGGCAAGAAGGAGAAATCCCCCCCAGCAAAGAAAAGACAATGAGTCTGTGGCCTCTGCCACAGAACTAATGGATATGGATATAACC
>NC_048226.1:35636409-35636662 GCF_002007445.2 Ailuropoda melanoleuca
CAGAAATTAAAAATTCTATGAGCCAAATGCAGTCAAAACTAGAGGCTCTGATGGCCAGGGTGAATGAGGCAGAAGAACGTATCAGCGAATTGGAGGATGAGTTAGTAGAAGAGAAAGCTAAAATAGAAACTGGGCTCAAAAAAATCCATGCTCAGGAATATAGGTTATGGGAGATTACTGACTCAATGAAAGGTTCCAATGTCAGAATCATCGGCATCCCTGAGGGGGTGGAGAAAAACAGAGGTCTAGAAGA
>NC_048226.1:35636762-35639330 GCF_002007445.2 Ailuropoda melanoleuca
CAATCTTTCATGCCAATGGACCTCAAAAGAAAGCTGGGGTAGCAATTTTCATATCAGACAGATTGGATTTTCAACTAAAGACTATTTAGAGACACAGAAGGGCACTATATTATTCTTAAAGGATGTATCCAACAAGTGGATATGACAATTATAAATATATATGCCCCCAACAGGGGAGCAGCAAGATACAAAAGCCAACTCTTTTTTTTTTTAAAAAGATTTTATTTCTTTATTTGACAGAGAGAGAGACAGCCAGGGAGAGAGGGAACACAAGCAGGGGGAGTGGGAGAGGAAGAAGCAGGCTCACAGTGGAGGAGACTNGAGTAAGGGGATGGAGTACCATCTTCCACGCAAATGGACCTCAAAAGAAAGCTGGAGTAGCAATTCTCATATCAGATAGACTGGATTTTAAACTAGAGGCCATAGAGAGAGATACAGAAGGGCACTATATTATTCTTAAAGGAAGTATTCAACAAGTGGATATGACAATTATTAATATATATGCCCCGCTCTGCCCCCCCGGTGCCCACACAAGCCAACTCTTAACCAGAATAAAAACACATATAGATAAAAATATGTTAATAGTAGGGGACCTCAATACTCCACTATCAGAAATAGACAGAACACCCATGCAAAAAATTGACAAAGAAATAAGGGCCTTGAATGTCATACTCGTTGAGTTGGACTTCATAGATATATATAGAACACTACACCCCAGAACCAAAGAATACTCATTCTATTCTAATGCCCATGGTACATTCTCAAGAATAAACCATGTTCTGGGTCACAAAACAGGTCTCAACTGATACCAAAAGACTGAAATTATTCCCTGCATATTCTCAGACCACAACGCTGTGAAATTGGAACTCNTCTGAAATTGGAACTCAACCACAAGGAAAAACCTGGAAGAAACTCAAACACTTGGAGGCTGACAACCATCCTGCTCAGGAATGACTTGATAAACCAGGAAATCAAAAATCAATTTAAGCAATTTATGGAGACCAACGAGAATGAAAACAGAACACTCCAAAACCTATGGGATACTGCAAAGGCAGTCCTAAGGGGGAAATACATAGCCATCCAAGCCTCACTCAAAAGAATAGAAAAATCTAAAATGCAGTTTCTATATTCTCACCTCAAGAAACTGGAACAGCAACAGAGGGACAGGCCTAACCCACTGACAAGGAAGGAGTTGACCAAGATTAGAGCAGAAATCAATGAATTAGAGACCAGAACCACAGTAGAGCAGATCAACAGGACTAGAAGCTGGTTCTTTGAGNGAGCTGGTTCTTTGAGAGAATTAATACGATTGACAGACCACTGGCAAGACTTATCCAAAAGAATAGTGAAAAGACCCAATTTAATAAAATTATGAATGAAAAGGGAGAGGTCACAAACAACATCAATGAAATTGGAAGGATTATTAGAAACTTTTATCAACAGCTTTATGCCAATAAATTAAGCAATCTGGAAGAGATGGAGGCCTTCCTGGAAACCTATAAACTACCAAGACTGAAACAGGAAGAAATAGATTTCTTAAATAGGCCAATTAACTATGAAGAAATTGAGTCAGTGATAAACAACCTTCCAAATAATAAAACTCCAGGCCCAGACGGTTTTCCTGGGGAATTCTACCAAACATTCAAAGAAGAAATAATACCTATTCTCCTAAAGCTATTTCAAAAAATAGAAACAGAAGGAAAGCTACCAAACTNTAACAAAACTCCAGGCCCGGACAGATTTCCTGGGGAATTCTACCAAACATTCAAAGAAGAAATAATACCTATTCTCCTAAAGCTATTTCAAAAAATAGAAATAGAAGGAAAGTTACCAAACTCATTCTATGAGGCCAATATTATCTTGATCCCCAAACCAGGCAAAGACCCCATCAAAAAGGAGAATTACAGACCGATTTCTCTAATGAATATGGATGCCAAAATCCTCAACAAGATCCTTGCTAATAGAATCCAACAGTACATTAAAAGGATTATCCATCATGACCAAGTGGGATTCATACCTGGGATGCAAGCATGGTTCAACACTCGCAAATCAATCAATGTGATACATCATATCAACAAGAAAAGACTCAAGAATCATATGATTCTCTCAATAGATGCAGAAAAAGCATTTGACAAAGTACAGCATCCTTTCCTGATTAAAACCCTTCAGAGTGTAGGAATAGAGGGTACATTTCTCAATCTCATAAAAGCCATCTATGAAAAGCCTACTGCAAGCATTATTCTCAATGGGGAAAAGCTGGAAGCCTTTCCCTTAAGATCAGGAACACGACAAGGATGCCCACTCTCGCCACTATTATTCAACATAGTACTAGAAGTCCTTGCAACAGCAATCAGAAGACAAAAAGGGATCAAAGGTATCCAAATCGGCAAAGAAGAAGTCAAACTGTCTCTCTTTGCAGATGACATGATACTCTATATGGAAAACCCAAAGGAATCCACTCCCAAACTATNAAAAAGAATCTACGTCCAAACTATTAGAAGTTATAGAGCAATTCAGTAATGTGGTGGGATACAAAATCAATGCTTAGAAATCAGTTGCATTTCTATA